>NC_045505.1:0-146435 GCF_009650955.1 Corvus moneduloides | reverse complement strand
CCTTCCCCCATTTCCCCCTTCCCCCATTTCCCCCCTTCCCCCATTTCCCCCCTGCCCCCATTTCCCCCTGACCCCATTTCCCCCCTGCCCCCATTTCTCACCCTGACCCCACTGTTGCCCCCTGACCCCATTTCCCCCCTTCCCCCATTTCCCCCCTGCCCCCATTTCCCCCATTTCCCCCGCCCCGCTCACTTCTGCTGGTCCGAGGGGTTCTGGATGATCGTTTTCTCGCCGTCGATCACGTGCTGCTTCAGCTGGTGCGACAACATCCCTGCAGCAAACTGGGCTTACTGGGACGGACTGGGGCGGGCTGGGGCGGGCTGGGGTTACAGGGATGGGCTGGGCTTACTGGGATGGACTGGGGTTACAGGGATGGGCTGGGCTTACTGGGATGGACTAGGATGGGCTGGGGTTACAGGGATGGGCTGGGCTTACTGGGACGGACTGGGATGGGCTGAGGTTACAGGGATGGGCTGGGCTTACTGGGACGGACTGGGATGGACTGGGACGGGCTGGGATTAGAGGGATGGGCTGGGCTTACTGGGACGGACTGGGATGGGCTGGGCTGGGGTTACAGGGATGGGCTGGGCTTACTGGGACGGACTGGGATGGGCTGAGGTTACAGGGATGGGCTGGGCTTACTGGGACGGACTGGGATGGGCTGGGCTGGGGTTACAGGGATGGGCTGGGCTTACTGGGATGGACTGGGATGGGCTGGGCTGGGGTTACAGGGATGGGCTGGGCTTACTGGGACGGACTGGGATGGGCTGGGCTGGGGTTACAGGGATGGGCTGGGCTTACTGGGACGGACTGGGATGGGCTGAGGTTACAGGGATGGGCTGGGCTTACTGGGATGGACTGGGACGGGCTGGGCTTACTGGGACGGACTGGGATGGGCTGGGGTTACAGGGATGGGCTGGGCTTACTGGGACGGACTGGGATGGACTGGGACGGGCTGGGATTAGAGGGATGGGCTGGGCTTACTGGGACGGACTGGGATGGGCTGGGCTGGGGTTACAGGGATGGGCTGGGCTTACTGGGACGGACTGGGATGGGCTGAGGTTACAGGGATGGGCTGGGCTTACTGGGACGGACTGGGATGGACTGGGCTGGGGTTACAGGGATGGGCTGGGCTTACTGGGATGGACTGGGACAGGCTGGGGTTACAGGGATGGGCTGGGCTTACTGGGATGGACTGGGGCAGGCCAGGGTTACAGGGATGGGCTGGGCTTACTGGGACAGGCTGGGATGGACTGGGACAGGCTGGGATTACAGGGATGGGCTGGGCTTACTGGGACTGACTGGGATGGACAGGGGTTACAGGGATGGGCTGGGCTTACTGGGACAGACTGGGATGGACTGGGCTGGGGTTACAAGGATGGGCTGGGCTTACTGGGACGGACTGGGATGGACTGGGGTTACAGGGATGGGCTGGGACAGACTGGGATGGACTGGGACGGGCTGGGGTTACAGGGATGGGCTGGGCTTACTGGGATGGACTGGGACGGGCTGGGGTTACAGGGATGGGCTGGGCTTACTGGGACGGACTGGGATGGACTGGGACGGGCTGGGGTTACAGGGATGGGCTGGGCTTACTGGGACGGATTGGGACAGACTGGGGTGGGTTGGGATGAACAGGGATGGGCTGGAGTGAACTGGGATGGACTGGGATGAACTGGGAGGGACTCCGCTCACTGGGACGGACTGGGGTTATGGGGATAGGCTGGGCTTACTGGGATGGGCTGGAATTACTTGGGATGGACTGGGGTTACTGGGATGGGCTGGGCTGTACTGGTCTGTACTGGGAGCCTCAGGCACTGCACACCAGTGGGCTGTACTGGGCTGTACTGGGCGCCTCAGGCACCGCACACCAGTGAGTTGTACTGGTCTGTACTGGGTTGTACTAGTCTGTACTGGAGCCCCAAGCACGGCCACACCAGTGGGCTGTACTGGGTTGTACTGGGCTGTACGGGGCTGTACTGGGAGCCTCAGGCACTGCACACCAGTGGGCTGTACTGGGCTGTACTGGGAGCCTCAGGCACTGCACACTAGTGGGCTGTACTGGGTTGTACTGGGCTGTACTGGGAGCCTCGGGCACTGCACACCAGTGGGCTGTACTGGGCTGTACTGGGAGCCTCGGGCACTGCACACCAGTGAGTTGTACTGGGCTGTACTGGGAGCCTCGGGCACTGCACACCAGTGGGTTGTACTGGGCTGTACTGGGAGCCTCGGGCACTGCACACCAGTGGGTTGTACTGGGCTGTACTGGGAGCCTCAGGCACTGCACACCAGTGAGTTGTACTGGGTTGTACTGGGCTGTACTGGGCGCCTCGGGCACTGCACACCAGTGGGCTGTACTGGGTTGTACTGGGTTGTACTGGGAGCCTCAGGCACTGCACACCAGTGGGCTGTACTGGGCTGTACTGGGAGCCTCAGGCACTGCACACCAGTGAGTTGTACTGGGTTGTACTGGGAGCCTCGGGCACTGCACACCAGTGGGCTGTACTGGGCTGTACTGGGCTGTACTGGGAGCCTCGGGCACTGCACACCAGTGGGTTGTACTGGGCTGTACTGGGTTGTACTGGGAGCCTCAGGCACTGCACACCAGTGGGTTGTACTGGGCTGTACTGGGAGCCCCAGGCACTGCACACCAGTGGGCTGTACTGGGTTGTACTGGGAGCCTCAGGCACTGCACACTAGTGGGCTGTACTGGGTTTTACTGGGTTGTACTGGGAGCCTCGGGCACTGCACACCAGTGGGCTGTACTGGGTTATACTGGGTTGTACTGGGAGCCTCGGGCACTGCACACCAGTGGGCTGTACTGGGCTGTACTGGGAGCCTCGGGCACTGCACACCAGTGGGCTGTACTGGGTTGTACTGGGAGCCCCAGGCACGGGCACACCAGTGGGCTGTACTGGTCTGTACTGGTCTGTACTGGGAGCCCCAGGCATGGGCACACCAGTGGGCTGTACTGGGCTGTACTGGTCTGTACTGGGAGCCCCAGTGCCATTCCCCACCGGTGTCCAAGCCAGGCCCAATTCCCACGCTGGGCTCTGCAGGATCCCGAGGGGATTTTGGGGCAATTCCTCCCCTTTTCCCACACTTCGCTCCGAGCCCAGTCCTGGGAAGAGGCCCCGGAATTCCCAACCCACTCCCGAGCCTGCGGGAGCAGAATTCCCAGAATTCCAGGGAATCGAACCAAGAAGGGCCGGATTGAAGGGCGGCTGCCCGAGAGGGAGCAATCCCGTGGGAAAAGGATCGGGATGAGCCCCTGGATCCGGCGATCCCAGAGCACTCCACGGACTCGGAGCAGGCTGGGAAGGAGCCCTTGGGATGGTTCTGGAATGGCCAAAGGGATCCCACGTCTCATTCCCAGATTAACGAATCCCTAAAACCCCAAAACCGAAGGGAAGAGGCCAAACCCGGCAGCTCCGGGCGGGAATTCGGGGCCGAGGCGGCTCCCGGCGGGACGGGCGGGATCTGCTGAGGGATGGGCGGGATCGGCCGCGGGACGGGCGGGATCGGCCGCGGGACGGGCGGGATCGGCCCCGGGACGGGCGGGATCTGCCGCGGGACGGGCGGGATCGGCCGCGGGACGGGCGGGATCTGCTGAGGGACGGGCGGGATCGGCCCCGGGACGGGCGGGATCTGCTGAGGGACGGGCGGGATCGGCCGCGGGACGGGCGGGATCGGCCGCGGGACGGGCGGGATCTGCTGAGGGACGGGCGGGATCGGCCCCGGGACGGGCGGGATCGGCCCCGGGACGGGCGGGATCGGCCCCGGGACAGGCGGGATCGGCCCCGGGACGGGCGGGATCGGCCGCGGTTCAGCCGCTGCAGCTCAGGGCTCGGCGCGCACTCCCGGCTTCTTCCCTGGGATCCCTCATTCCTGGGATCCCTTTTCCCTGGGATCCCCTTATTCCCTGGGATCCCTTATTCCCTGGGATCCCTTTTCCCTGGGATCCCCTATTCCCTGGGATCCCTTTTCCCTGGGATCCTTTTTTCCATATTATCCCTTTCCCCTGGGATCCCTTTTTCCTTGGGATCCCTTATTCCTGACATCCCTCATTCCCTGGGATCCCCTTTTTCCCTATTATCCCTTTTCCCTGTTATCAGTTTTCCCTGGGATCCCTTTTCCCTGGGATCTCTTTTTCCTGGGATCCATTTTTCCTGGGATCCCTCTTTTCGTGTTATCCCTTCTTCCCTGGAATCCCTTTTCCCTGGGATCCCCTTTTCCCCTGGGATCCCTTTTCCCCTGGAATCCTTTTTCCCTGGGATCCCCTTTTCCCTGGGATCCCCTTTTCCTTGTGATCCCGTTTTCCCTATTATCCTATTTTCCCTGGGATCCCTTTTCCCATGTTATCTCTTTTCCCCTGGGATCCCCTTGTCTTTGGGATCCCCTTATTCCCTGGAATCCCCTTTTCCCCTGGGATCCGTTTTTCCTGGGATCCCCTTTTCCCTGTTATCCTATTTTCCCTGGGATCCCTTTTCCCTGGGATCCATTTTATCCCTTTTTCCCTGGAATCCCCTTTTCCCTGGGATCCCCTTTTCCCTGGAATCCCCTTTTCCCCTGGGATCCCTTTTTCCATGTTATCCCTTTTCGCTGTTATCCTATTTTCCCTGGAATCCCTTTTTCCTGAAATCCCTTTTCCCTGGGACCCCTTTTTCCCTGGAATCACCTTTTTCCTTGGAATCCCTCTTTCCATGTTATCCCTTTTCCCCCAATCCCTTTTTCCCTGGAATTCCTTTTTCCTGTTATCCTATTTTCCCTGGAATCCTTTTTTTTCCCTCTGATCCCTTTTCCCCTGGAATCCCCTTTTTTCCCTGGAATCCCTTTTTCCCTGGAATCCCTTTTTCCCTGGAATCCCCTCTTTTCCCTGGGATCCCTTTTTCCCTCTGATCCTTTTTTCCCTGGAATCCCTTTTTCCCAAGATCCCTTTTTCCCTGGGATCCTTTTTTCCCTGGAATCCCCTTTTTCCTAAAATCCCTTTTCCCTCTGATCCCTTTTTCCCTGGAATCCCTTTTTTCCCAGAATCTCCTTTTATCCCTGGAATCCCCTTTTATCCCTGGAATCCCCTTTTATCCCTGGAATCCCCTTTTATCCCGGGATTCCCTCACCTTCAATGGGCGTGCAGTGGAACGAGTGCGCGATTTTATTCCAGGCCTCTGTCACTTGTGTGTTCTGGGAAAACAAAAAGAACAAAAACATGGAAAAAAAAAACCACTTTGAAGGAGAAAAAATTCCCACCCCAAGCAGGAATTTTCCTTTAATTCCCTATTCCGGGATCAATCCCACAGCTCTCCCAACCACCAGCTGCTTCCACACCTCCCAAAAAACCAGCAAAAACAGGGCCAGGATCCCATTTTCCCACAAAGCCGCTCCCAAGATCCCACAGGGAATTCCCCAGGCTGGGAATTCTCCCCTAAAATTCCCCAAATCTCGGCGGTGATTCCCGAAATCCCGGTGCCCACCTGATTCCCGGGTTTCACCAGGCGCAGGGCGGCCTCGGCACACAGGTGAGCTGCCTTGATGACGTCGGCTTTGCGGCCCGACACGGGCTTTTCCTGGGAAAAAAGGCAAAAAACGGGGATTTTTCAAGGCTGGGATTTGGCTGGAGGTGGAAATTCCAAGGTTGGAATTGGTTCCGTTCCTTGGGAGAGCTGGGAATCCGGCGGGGAGGTGGAAAAACCTCGCAGCTCCTTCATTATTCCCTCATGAACAACCCCAAATCCGCTCCCAAATGGAATTCCAGCAGATTCCCAATCCTGGCATCCCTCAATCGGGACGGACCAGGATTCCCAGGAAGTCAAAAACACGGATTGGGAAGATTCCAACAAAATTCCAGTGGGGAATTTTGGGTTTCTCCCCAACGAGTGGTCCCAAAAGCCATTCCCGAGGCAGCTCCGTGCCTTTGCCGAGGCCACGCCTCGGGATTTATTCCCGGAGGATGGACGGGATAACCGGAATTCCCACGGCAAAATTCCAGGGGAAAAGTGGGAAGCAGGGACTGGTTTTGGGGAATGGGAATGGGAATGTCCATCCTGGGCCATTGGAGCAGGAAAAGTGGGAAGCGGGGACTGCTCCTCCAAGGCTCCGGAGTGGTGCCAGCTCGGATCCGGAGATTCCGGGATGGTGCCACCTCGGATCCAGAGATTCCGGGATGGTGCCAGCTCGGATCCAGGGATTCCGGGATGGTGCCACCCTGGATTCAGAGATTTTGGGATGGTGCCACCTCGGATCTGGAGATTTTGGGATGGTGCCACCTCGGACCCTGAGATTTTGGGATGGTGCCACCTTGGATCCAGAGATTCTGGGATGGTGCCACCTCAGATCCAGAGGTTCTGGGATGGTGCCACCTTGGATCCAGAGATTCCGGGATGGTGCCACCTTGGATCCAGGGAGTCTGGGATGGTGCCACCTCGGACCCTGAGATTCTGGGATGGTGCCACCTCGGATCCAGAGGTTCTGGGATGGTGCCACCTCGGATCCAGAGATTCTGGGATGGTGCCACCTCGGATCCGGAGATTTTGGGATGGTGCCACCTTGGACCCAGAGGCTCTGGAGTGGTGTGACCTCGGATCCTGAGATTCCAGGCTGGTACCACCCTGAATCCAGACACTCCAGGGCGCTGCCACCTGGGATCCAGAGGTTCCAGGGTGGTGCCACCCCAGATCCTGACACTCTGGGATGGTGGCACCTTGGATCCAGAAGATCCAGGGTGGTGCCACTTTGGATCCTGAACCTCCAGGGCGTTGCCACCTTGGATCCTGAGTTTCCAGGCTGGTGCCACCCGGCATCCCGAGGTTCCAGGGTGCTGCCACCTTGGATCCAGAGATTTTGGGATGGTGCCACCTCAGAGCCAGCAATTCCAGGGTGCTGCCACCTCAGATCCTGACACTCTGGGATGGTGGCACCTTGGATCCAGAGGCTCCAGAGTGATGCCACCTTGGATCCAGAGGTTCCAGGGTGGTGCCACCCCAGATCCTGACACTCCAGGATGGTGGCACCTTGGATCCAGAGATGCTGGGATGGTGGCACCTCGGATCCCAAGGTTCCAGGGCACTGCCACCCAACATCCCGAGGTTCCAGGGTGCTGCCACCCAACATCCCGAGGTTCCAGGGTGCTGCCACCCAGCATCCCGAGGTTCCAGGGTGCTGCCACCCAACATCCCGAGGTTCCAGGGTGCTGCCACCCGGCATCCCGAGATTCCAGGGTGCTGCCACCCGGCATCCCGAGATTCCAGGGTGCTGCCACCTGGCATCCCGAGGTTCCAGGGCACTGCTGCCTGGCATCCCGAGATTCCAGGGTGCTGCCACCTGGCATCCTGACATTCCAGGCTGGTGCCACCTGGCATCCCGAGGCCGCCCCGTTCCCGAGGAGACGCCCCCCGATGCCAAACCCACCTTGGAGGCGCCGAGCACGAAGGTGTGCGCCACGTTGGCGATGAAGCCGTCCACGTGCACGCCCAGGTCGCTGCAACACACAGGGAAAACGGGAATTCCGGCTGGATCCCACGGATCCAGAGGCACCAGCACCCGGAATGCTACCCCAAGAGCCGCTCCGAGCTCGTTATTAGGCTTTAATTAGCAACAATTACCACCAGAGCCCGAAGAGGAGGTGGGAATGGGTTTTTCCAATGGAAATAATTTGGGGATTTTGGGAAGGATTTGGCGGGGGGAGAGGGAATTCCCATGGAATTCCATCCAAGCGCTTACATTTTGACCAAATCGCCGTCCTTGAGGATGTAATCCTGGTCACTCTTGAGCGGGGAGAAGTGACACACACAGTTATTTACGGATATACTCGTCGGGAAGGCGATTCCTGGGAAAGGGAGGAAAAGAATCAGGGATTCGAGGGAAAAGGAAGGAAAAGAATCAGGGATTTGAGGGATAATCAGGGATTCCTGGGAAAGGAAGGAAAAGAATCAGGGATTTGAGGGAAAGGGAAGGAAAAGAATCAGGGATTTGAGGGATAATCAAAGATTCCAGGGAAAAGGAGGAAAAGAATCAGGGATTTCTGGGAAAGGGAAGGAAAAGAATCAGAGATTTGAGGGATAATCAAAGATTCCTGGGAAAAGGAGGAAAAGAATCAGGGATTTCTGGGAAAGGGAAGGAAAAGAATCAGGGATTTGAGGGATAATCAAAGATTCCTGGGAAAAGGAGGAAAAGAATCAGGGATTTGGGGAAAAGGAAGGAAAAGAATCAGGGATTTGAAGGATAATCAAGGATTCGAGGGAAAGGGAAGGAAAAGAATCAGGAATTTGAGGGAATAACCAAAGATTCCAGGGAAAGGGAAGGAAAAGAATCAGGGATTCAGGGAATAATCAAGGATTCCTGGGAAAAGGAAGGAAAAGAATCACGGATTCGAGGGATAATTGAGGATTCCTGGGAAAGGGAAGGAAAAGACTCAGGGATTCGAGGGAAAGGGAAGGAAAAGAATCAGGGATTCCAAGAAAGGGAAGGAAAAGAATCACGGATTTGAGGGATAATCAAAGATTCCAGGGAAAGGGAAGGAAAAAAATCAGGGATTCCTGGGAAAGGGAAGGAAAAGAATCAGGGATTCAGGGAATAATCAAGGATTCCTGGGAAAAGGAAGGAAAAAATCAGGGATTTGAGGGAAAAGGAAGGAAAAGAATCACGGATTTGAGGGATAATCAAGGATTCCTGGGAAAAGGAAGGAAAAGAATCAGGGATTTGAGGGATAATCAGGGATTCCTGGGAAAGGGAAGGAAAAGACTCAGGGATTCGAGGGAAAGGGAAGGAAAAGAATCAGGGATTTGAGGGATAATCAAAGATTCCTGGGAAAAGGAGGAAAAGAGTCAGGGATTCGAGGGAAAGGGAAGGAAAAGAATCAGGGATTTGAGGGATAATCAAAGATTCCTGGAAAAAGGAAGGAAAAGAATCAGGGATTCCTGGGAAAAGGAAGGAAAAAATGAGGGATTCAGGGAATAATCAAGGATTCGAGGGAAAGGGAAGGAAAAGAATCAGGGATTCAGGGAATAATCAAGGATTCCTTAGAAAGGGAAGGAAAAGAATCAGGGATTTGAGGGATAATCAAGGATTCGAGGGAAAAGGAAGGAAAAGAATCAGGGATTCGAGGGAAAAGGAAGGAAAAGAATCAGGGATTCAGGGAATAATCAAAGATTCGAGGGAAAGGGAAGGAAAAGAATCAGGGATTCCTGGGAAAAGGAAGGAAAAGAAATGAGGGATTCCTGGGAAAAGGAAGGAAACGAATCAGGGATTCAGGGAATAACCAAGGATTCCTGGGAAAAGGAGGAGGATTTGGCTTGGAATCCGCTTGTTCTGGGAACAGCCAGGGATCCCAGCAATCCCATCCCGCCCGGAGCAGCCTCACCTTTCTTCATTTCCTTTTCCTTCTTGAAAATCTTCCCGGTCTCTTCCATGATCATGGAATCGCCCTTCTCGCACAGGCACAGCACGGACGCGCCGGGATTCGCCGCCTCCACCACGGCACGCAGGACCCCTGGAATTCCCAAAAAAACCCACAAAACCTCCATTTCATGGATCAGCAGCTCCCAAATCCAAAACCTCGTCGACTTCCCGAGATTCCAGACCCGGATGTTGATGGAAACACCCCTGGGAAAGGAGCGAATCCCGATTGAATTCCTTGATTTGGGAATGTTGGCGGGAAGAAGGAGCCTCCATGTGCTGCTCCCACATTCCTCTGGGAGAAGTCAGAGCTCCGGGAACAGGTTTGGGAATGACTGGGAGACATCAAAGGAGCGGAGCCCATTCCACGAGTCCCCATTTTCCAGGGAATCCACCCGATCCCGCTCCCCGGGGAACGCCCCACGCCTGACTCCGGGAAGTTTTGGGAATGTTCCCACCCCAACAAATCCACCAGGAATGCCAGATCCACCAGGAACTCCAGATCCATCAGGAACACCAAATCCACCAGGAACTCCAGATCCACCAGGAATGCCAGCCTGCCCCCCCAGCTGTGACGCTCCACAGCCCCGATCCCAAAATATTTCGGGATCCTGGAATGCACCCTCACATTCCCTCCTTCATCCCACAAAGGGGTGGGGGGACCGCCCCTCCTTGGAATTCCAAGGAATCCTTGGCAGCGCTGCGGCGCCGTCACCTGTGCGACGGCTCGAAATTCCGCCGCCTTTTCCATGAGAAAGTTGGGAATATTCCCAACATTCCCGATAACATTCCCGATAAAAGCCGGCGGGACGCGGAGCGGGAATAAAACAAACAGAGGGGGGTGGGAAAAAAAAAAAAAAAACAGATAAAAGGGAAAACCCTCGGAGCATTCCAAGGGATCCGAGGAGCGGGCACAGCTGATAGCGACGCTCCTCAAAGGCCTGACTCCTTCCCGGTGGTTTTTTTTAGGGAGTTGTGGCACTTTTGATCCCTAAAAACCGACAGCTGGAAGGTTTTTTATTTATTTTGCCGGAGTTTTTTTTTGGTGTTTGCGCTTCCCAAGGGAGAAGAACCTGCCTGGAGCTGCTTTTCCCCCCCGGGAAGGGAGGCGGCCAAACTTCCAGTCTGCCCAGGAGACTTCCCTCCCTTCCCGAAGGGAATGCCGGCTCCCAAAACGCCTCCCGGGACACCGGCAGGAGCTGAGGAGAAGCTCTGGAGTCAGCAGGAAGCGGGGTGGGACAGCGGGGAGCCCCGCGGAACCGGTCGGGGCAGCTCCCGGAGCCGGGGCAGCTCCCGGAGCCGGGACACAGGGAACGGCGGGGACAGGGGGGGTTAAAAAATAACCGGGAAAGGGGGAGGGGGCGGCAGCTGGAGCCTCATTCCCGGGAGAGGACCCCCATTCCCGGGAGAGGAGCTACATCCTGACCGGGAATGCACCCCCATTCCCGGGACAGGACCCCCATTCCCGGGAGAGGAGCTACATCCTGACCTGGAATGCACCCCCATTCCCGGGGAAAGACCCCCATTCCCGGGACAGAACCCCCATTCCCGGGGAAAGACCCCCATTCCCGGGGAAAGACCCCCATTCCCGGGACAGGACCCCCATTCCCGGGACAGGATCTACATCCTGACCGGGACAGAACCCCCATTCCCGGGACAGGACCCCCATTCCCGGGGAAAGACCCCCATTCCCGGGACAGGACCCCCATTCCCGGGACAGAACCCCCATTCCCGGGGAAAGACCCCCATTCCCGGGGAAAGAC
Organism: Corvus moneduloides; assembly: GCF_009650955.1. Lineage (NCBI taxonomy): Eukaryota > Metazoa > Chordata > Aves > Passeriformes > Corvidae > Corvus > Corvus moneduloides. The sequence continues at coordinate 135,282 of NC_045505.1, read as the reverse complement.
CCCCATTCCCGGGACAGGACCCCCATTCCCGGGACAGGATCTACATCCTGACCGGGACAGAACCCCCATTCCCGGGACAGGACCCCCATTCCCGGGGAAAGACCCCCATTCCCGGGACAGGACCCCCATTCCCGGGACAGGACTCAATCCCTGCACCGGCTCAGGACCCCATTCCCAGCACAGGAACCCCACAACCGGGGCTGGATCCACCTCCTGACCGGGACAGGACCCCGATTCCCGGGCAAAGCCCCCTCATTCCCAGAACCGGATCCCCCCCCCCATTCCCGGGACGCGATCCCGTTCCCGGTACAGGACCCCCCAGCCCGCTCCGGGAACCCATTCCCAGCACAGAACGCCGTTCCCGGGGCATCCCCCACCCTCCAACTCGGCCGGGCCCCCCCCCGCTCCCGGGGCTCCCCCCGGGGCTCGGCCCCCCCCTCGCCGGGACCGGTTGGGGCGGGGGTCAGACCCCGAACAAAGGGGTCCCGGCGGGGTTTGGGGCGGGGGGCGGCAGGCCCGGCCCCGCTCCCCCCGCGCCGCCGGTGCACGTGGGGCGCGGTACCACGTGCCGGCAGCGGCGGCGGCCGCGCGGAGCCGGGGCCCGCCGGGACCGGGTGGGTCCCGCACACCGGGGGGGGGGGGTCACACCGGGACCCCCACCCCCCCCCCCAGCCCGCGACCCCCACCCCGCCCCCAGCCCCAACCCGCGAGCCCGTGGGGGCCCAAGCCGGGGGTCTCAAGCCGGTGGAGGTGGGGGGGGGGAGGAGGCTCAGGCCTGGCCGCCCCCCGCCTCAGCGCTTCCCCCGCGCCCTCCCCGCCGCCCCCTGCCCGCCGCCCCCCCCCCCCCGCCCGCGGCCCGTACTCACGGTTGGCGATGTCCCCCCCCATCTTGTACTTGGTCACCACCAGGTCCTCGGCGATGGTGAGCTCGGCCGCCTCCTCCTCGCCCGACATGGTGGGAGCCCCGCCGAGCCCCCCGGAGCCCCCCCGGGCCTGGTCGAGCCCCCCCCGCCCGGCGCTGAGGAGCCCCCGGGACCGCGAGCCGGAGGCGCGAGCAGGGCAGAGCGCGGGCTCCGCGCGGGGCACGCTGGGAACACGAGTCCTCCCCGCCCCCCTGGACTACAACTCCCGGCGGTCCCCGCGCGCAGTGCCCCGGACGGGTGGGTACCGCCCCCCCGGTGTACCCCGTGGACTACAACTGCCGGTGCGCAGCGCGGCTCTCGCGAGAGGAGGTAAGGTACGAGAACGGACGTGGCCGCGGAGGCTGATGGGGGATGTAGGCGGAAGGAGGGAACGGGAGAGGAAGGGGCGGGTGCGGCGTTTCGGCACCGGGACGGCACCGGGAGCTGTCATTCTCTCCCTCCTTCGCCTCTCGGGGTCCCCGCCGCGTGGTCCTGGATCCAACCCTGCAGCACCGGTCCCACGCAGCACCCCCCGACCCTCCGGTCCGCCCCACCTCACCTCCGCCAGCGCCGGCACCGCGGCCACACCGGCACCGGTCACTGCTGGACCGCGGCACCGGACCCACTCAGCGGCCTCAGTCCCATGGTCCCAGCCCCGCCGCACCCCCCAGTGCTCCCCTCGACCCCCGGTCAAGCCACTCCGGCCCCCCCACCCCCGGCACCGCGACCACACCGGGACCGGTCACTGCCCCGGGGCTGTCGCTGTCCCCAGGCCATGGTCCCGGTCCCCGGTCCGGTGTCTCCCCCACGCCCCCCCGGTCCAGCCCCTCTCTGAGCCCCCAAAGCCGCAGCACCGACGCTTTTACTCAAATTCCTTTATTTTCACTCATCCCGCGCGACCCCCGGGGCCGGGGGCGATCCCTGAGTGGGGGGTGTCCCCCCCCTAACCCGGGCAGCCCCCGAAAAACCGGGGAAAACACCCCAAAAAGGGATCCCGGGGGGCGAACCGCCCCCTCCCCTCCCCCGGGGGAGAGGGGGGCCACCCCCAAACCTTCACTCCGGTGGCAGCGGGGAATGGGGAAACCTGAAAATGAGTCTGGGGTCCTTCAGAAATCCCGTCTGACCTCATCCGGTGACCCCCGGCCCCTGCTAGGGACCCTCCCCGAGGGATTTGGGGGAGCACCTTCAGTGAGGGTGGGGGGACAGGGAGGAAAGAAACGATGGGAGGGGGATGCAGGGGGTCTCCGCTGCCCCCTCCCCACCTCGGCGTGCTCTCAGCCCCCCCCACCCCCCTACCCAAAACAAAAAAAAAGTGGGTGGGGGGAAGGGAGGGGAGAGGCCACAGCCGCCCCCGGAGGGGCTGAGACCCCCGACCCTCCTCCGCCCGATGGGAGGGGGGATCCTTCATATCCAACGTGAGGGGTCCCGGGGTGGGGTGAGGGGGGGTCCCCTACGTCCGCTGGGCATCGGCCTTGGCGAAGAGGCGGCTGTGCCAATAATCGGGGTTGTCGAAGGCGCAGTCCGAGGCTTCCAAACTCCGCAGGGGCTTCATGGGGGTCCCGGGGGGGCCGCGGCAGCCGGGGCAGCGCGGGGTCACCACGGCGTCCATCTCCTCGTAGCCTTGCTCTTCATCGTCCTCCTCCTCCTCTTCCTCCTCCGGGGAGGTGGCCGAGGTGTCCCCCGGTCTCATATCGGTGTAGCCGTCGTGCCGGGGGAGGGGGGGTCCCGGAACTCCCCCGCCGGGGTCGCTGCCCAGCGAGCGGCTGAGCCGCGGTTGTTTGTTCATGTACTCGTAGTCCTCTTCTTCGTCCTCCTCATCCTCGTCGTGCTGCGGTGCCCCCCGGCCTAAGGGGGCTCCCGGGGGTCCCCCCGGTTCTGAGCCCACCTCCATGTATTCGTAGCCCAACTCTTCCAGCGAGGCCGGCCGGGGTTGGGGGGCTCCCGGGGCCCCCCCCGGGCGCCGGTTCATGTACTCGTACTCCTCCTCCTCCTCCTCCTGCGGCTCCGGCAGCGAGACCCCCGCGGGGTCTGAATCTGGGGGGCGGAGGGGGGGGTCAGACACCGGCCAGGGGTCCCCCCCCCCCCCCCCCGAGCCCTCCTGGGGTCCCCCTGGCTGCCCGCAGGACCCTCGGTTTGGGGGGGGAGGGGGGGTCTCACCTGGGTTCATCCCAGGTCAAAACCCTAAAAGAGCATCCCCTAAATGATCCGCCCCTCTTGGACCCCAGACCCTAAAAGAGCATCCCCTAAATGATCCCCCCCTCTTGGACCCCAGACCCTAAAGAGCATCCCCTAAATGGTGCCCCCTCCCCCCTTGGACCCCAGACCCTAAAAGAGCATCCCCTAAATGGTGACACCCCCTCTTGGACCCCAGACCCTAAAGAGCATCCCCTAAATGATCTGCCCCTCTTGGACCCCAGACCCTAAAAGAGCATCCCCTAAATGGTGACCCCCCCATCTTGGACCCCAGACCCTAAAAGAGCATCCCCTAAATGGTGACCCCCCCCTTGGACCCCAGACCCTAAAAGAGCATCCCCTAAATGGCGCCCCCCCCATCTTGGACCCCAGACCCTAAAAGAGCATCCCCTAAATGGTGACACACCCCCCCTTGGACCCCAGACCCTAAAAGAGCATCCCCTAAATGGTGACCCCCCCAGCCCAGACCCTAAAACAGCATCCCCTAAATGATCTGCCCCTCTTGGACCCCAGACCCTAAAAGAGCATCCCCTAAATGATCCCCCCCCCTTGGACCCCAGACCCTAAAAGAGCATCCCATAAATGGTGACACCCCCCCCAGCCCGGACCCCAGACCCTAAAAGAGCATCCCCTAAATGGTGACACCCCCCCTTGGACCCCAGACCCTAAAAGAGCATCCCCTAAATGGTGACACCCCCCCTTGGACCCCAGACCCTAAAAGAGCATCCCCTAAATGGTGACACTCCCCCAGCCCGGACCCCAGACCCTAAAAGAGCATCCCCTAAATGGTGACACCCCCCCAGCCCGGACCCCAGACCCTAAAAGAGCATCCCCTAAATGGCGCCCCCCCCATCTTGGACCCCAGACCCTAAAAGAGCATCCCCTAAATGGCGCCCCCCCCATCTTGGACCCCAGACCCTAAAAGAGCATCCCATAAATGGTGACACCCCCCCTTGGACCCCAGACCCTAAAAGAGCATCCCCTAAATGATCCCCCCCAGCCCAGACCCCAGACCCTGCACGGATGGGACCCCCCACCCCCAAAACCAGGGGATGGATTCCCCCTCCAGCCACAGGAGCCCCCCAACCCCAAACCCTGCGGGAATGGGACCCCCCCAGCCCATAAGGACCCCCCCAGACATGGGGGAGCCCCCAGACCCCAATCCAGCAGGACAAGACCCCCCCCTCCCCAAAACCCCCCCAGACATGGGGGAGCCCCCAGACCCCAATCCAACGGGACAAGACCCCCCCTCCCCAAAACCCCCAGGGACTGGGGGAGCCCCCAGACCCCAATCCAACGGCACAGGACCCCCTAAAGCCCCCTCCTCACCACGGTGGGCGCAGTTGGGGGTGACGTAGCCATTGGGGTCCTCCTCGCTGCCCTCGGAGCTGGGGGGCGGGGGGGGGAAGCTCTCGCGCTGGGACAGGTACGCGCTGTCCCCCCCCCGCGAGCGGAGGCTGCGGCAGAGGCTCCCGGCCAGGGACCCCCCCTCGCCCAGCTCCAGCTCCGAGGCGGTGCCGCGACCCTCGGACGACTCGGACACCGTCCGGCCCAGCGACTCCTGACGGCTCCGCCGCAGCGGCCGCGACCCCCCGGCCTGGGGACAGCGGGGGTCAGGGGGGGACCCCAAAAGGACCCCAACCCCGCCCTGGGGACAGCGGGGGTCAGGGGGGGATCCCAACAGGACCCCAATCCCGCCCTGGGGACAGCGGGGGTCAGGGGGGGATCCCAAAAGGACCCCAACCCCGGCCTGGGGACAGCGGGGGTCAGGGGGGGACCCCAACAGGACCCCAATCCCGCCCTGGGACCCCCCAGCCTGGGGACATCGGGGGTCAGGGGGGGACCCCAAAAGGACCCCAATCCTGCCTCTGGTCCGCCTTCCCCCACCCCGGGACCCCTCCACCCTTGGGGACAGCGGGGGTCAGGGGGGGACCCCAAAAGGACCCCAACCCCGCCCTGGGACCCCCCGGCCTGGGGACAGCGGGGGTCCGGGGGGGATCCCAACAGGACCCCAACCCCGGCCTGGGGACATCGGGGGACAGGGGTGGACCCCAACAGGACCCCAACCCCGGCCTGGGGACAGGGGGGGACCCCAACAGGACCCCAATCCCGCCCTGGGACCCCCCAGCCTGGGGACATCGGGGGTCAGGGGGGGATCCCAACAGGACCCCAATCCTGCCTCTGGTCCACCTTCCCCCACCCCGGGACCCCCCACCCTTGGGGACACTGGGGGTCAGGGGGGGACCCCAAAAGGACCCCAACCCCGCCCTGGGACCCCCCAGCCTGGGGACATCGGGGGTCGGGGGGGACCCCTGAGGACCCCAACCCCGCCCCGGGACCCCCCGGCCTGGGGACAGCGGGGGTCAGGGGGGGACCCCTGAGGACCCCAATCCCGCCCTGGGACCCCCCACCCTTGGGGACATCGGGGGTCAGGGGGGGACCCCAAAAGGACCCCAACCCCCCGCCCTTGGGGACATCGGGGGTCACGGGGGACCCCTGCGGACCCCAACCTCTCTTCCACCGCCTCCCTCCCCATGTCACCCCTTTGTGCCCCCACCCTGGCACCCCGCGGTCGCCCCCCCAGCCCCTCCCCCGAGCCCCCCGAGGCGCCCCCGGTACCGTTCGGGTGAAGCCGGGCTGGTTCATGGGGATGTACCCGGCGGGGGGGCTCAGCAGGCTGGGGCTCTGCGGGGACACGGCGGGGCTGGCACCGGCCAGGGACAGGGGGCACGGGGACACGGGGGGCACGGGGACACAGGGACAGGGGGACACGGGGACACAGGGACAGGGGGACAGGGGGCACGGGGACACGGGGGGCACAGGGACACAGGGACAGGGGGACACGGGGACAGAGGGACAGAGGGACAGGGGGCACGGGGACAGGGGGACAGGGGGACACTGGGACAGGGGGGCAGGGGGACAGGGGGGCAGGGGGACACTGGGACAGGGGGACACGGGGACAGGGGGACACGGGGACGGGGGCAGAGGGACAGGGGACAGGGGGACAGGGGGACACTGGGACAGGGGGGCAGGGGGACAGGGGGACACTGGGACAGGGGGGCAGGGGGACAGGGGGACACTGGGACAGGGGACGGGGGACAGGGGGACACTGGGACAGGGGGGCAGGGGGACAGGGGGACAGAGCAGGGGACACGGGGGACACGGGGACAGGGGGACAGAGCAGGGGACGCGGGGGACACGGGGACAGGGACCCCCTCTCTGCTGCGGGAATGGGGCGGGGGGTCCTGGCAGGGCGGGGAGGGGGCGACTGGGGGGGGGAGGGGGCAGAGCAGGGGTTGGCTCCAGATCCCCCCCCCCGTGGGGGGCTCGGAATGTCCCTTGTGGCACATTCTGGGACCCCGTGTCACACCCCAGGACCCCGTGTCACACCCCAGGACCCCGTACCATCTTCCAGGACCTTGTCATCTTCCAGGACCCCGTGTGACACCCCAGGACCCCGTGTCATCTTCCAGGACCCCGTGTCACACCCCAGGACCCCGTGTCACACCCCAGGACCCTGTTGGCATCTTCCAGGACCCCATGTGACATCCCTGGACCCCGTGCCACATCCCAAGACCCTGTGTCATCTTCCAGGACCCTGTGTCACATCCCAGGACCCTGTGTCATCTTCCAGGACCCCGTGCCACATCCTAGGACCCCGTGTGACACCCCAGGACCCCGTGCCATCTTCCAGGACCCCGTGTGACACCCCAGGACCCTGTTGTCATCTTCCAGGACCCCGTGTCACATCCCAGGACCCCGTGTCACATCCCAGGACCCCGTGCCATCTTCCAGGACCCCGTGCCACATCCCAGGACCCCGTGTCACATCCCAGGACCCCGTGCCATCTTCCAGGACCCCGTGCCACATCCCAGGACCCCGTGTCACATCCCAGGACCCCGTGCCATCTTCCAGGACCTCGTGCCACATCCCAGGACCCCGTGTGACACCCCAGGACCCCGTGCCACATCCCAGGACCCCGTGTCACATCCCAGGACCCCGTGCCATCTTCCAGGACCCCGTGCCACACCCCAAGCCCCCGTGCCACACCCCAAGCCGCATCCCCAGAGCCCCCCGAGCCCCCCGGCGCCCCCAGCCCCGCTCGGGCCTCACCCGGGCGCAGCTGCCCCGCGGGCGCTGCGGGCACAGCCCGGGCCCGAGGCCGAAGGGCTCCAGCTCCTCCTCCTCCTCCAGCTCCAGCGTCTCCACCTCGTCCAGCTCCTTGTCACTGAGGGTGGGGGGCTCGGCGGGGGGCGCGGCCCCGCTCTCCTGCTGCGGGGGGGGGGGCTCACCTTGACCACCAGGTAACACGGGGGGGGGTCCCAGTTCGGGTCTGGGGGGCTCTGGGGGCTCACCTTGATGACCAGGTATTGGGGGGGGGGTTTGGGGGGCTCTGGGGGGGCTCTGGGGGGCTCACCTTGATGACCAGGTAGCTCTGGGGGGCTCTGGGGGGATCTGGGGGGGCTCACCTTGATGACCAGGTAGCTCTGGGGGGCTCTGGGGGGATCTGGGGGGCTCACCTTGATGACCAGGTAGCTCTGGGGGGCTCTGGGGGGTCTGGGGCTCACCTTGATGACCATAGGTAGCTCTGGGGGGCTCTGGAGGGGGCCGGGGGCTCACCTTGATGACCAGGTAGCTCTGGGGGGCTCTGGGGGGATCTGGGGGGGCTCACCTTGATGACCAGGTAGCTCTGGGGGGCTCTGGGGGGCTCTGGGGGGCTCTGGGGGGTCTGGGGGCTCACCTTGATGACCAGGTAGCTCTGGGGGGCTCTGGGGGGGGCCGGGGGGCTCACCTTGATGACCAGGTAGCTCTGGGGGGCTCTGGGGGGCTCGGGGGGCTCACCTTGATGACCAGGTAGCTCTGGGGGGCTCTGGGGGGCTCGGGGGGCTCACCTTGATGACCAGGTAGCTCTGGGGGGCTCTGGGGGGATCTGGGGGGCTCACCTTGATGACCAGGTAGCTCTGGGGGGCTCTGGGGGGGGCCGGGGGCTCACCTTGATGACCAGGTAGCTCTGGGGGGCTCTGGGGGGCTCGGGGGGCTCACCTTGATGACCAGGTAGCTCTGGGGGGCTCTGGGGGGCTCTGGGGGGTCTGGGGGCTCACCTTGATGACCAGGTAGCGCGGCGGGTCCCGGGCCATGCGGGTGAACTCGTTGGCCAGCTCCTTGAAGGTGGGGCGGATGTTCTCATCGATCATCCAGCCTGGGGGGCGGGGGGCACAGCGGGGACACGGTCACGGGGGGGGTGGGGACACGGGCAGGAGCCACCCTGGGGGTGGGGACACGGCTGGGACCGGGACAGGACCGGGATCTGGCCCCGGGGGTGGGGACAGAGGTGAGGACAGGAGCAGGAATCTGCCCGGGGTTGGGGACAGCGGCAGGAGCCGGGGGTGGGGACAGGGACAGGATCCTCCTGGGAATGGGGACAGGGACAGGGACAGGGACAGGATCCTCCTGGGAATGGGGACAGGGACAGGGACGGGGACAGGGACAGGGACAGGGACAGGGACAGGATCCTCCTGGGAATGGGGACAGGGACAGGGACAGGGACAGGGACAGGGACAGGATCCTCCTGGGAATGGGGACAGGGACAGGGACAGGGACAGGGACAGGGACAGGATCCTCCTGGATGGGACAGGGACAGGGCAGGGACAGGGACAGGGACAGGATCCTCCTGAGAATAGGGACAGGGGCAGGGACAGGGACAGGGACAGGATCCTCCTGGGAATGGGGACAGGGACAGGGACACGGACAGGATCCTCCTGGGCATGGGGACAGGGACAGGGACAGGGACAGGGACAGGATCCTCCTGGGAATGGGGACAGGATCCTCCTGGGCATGGGGACAGGGACAGGGACGGGGACAGGGACAGGATCCTCCTGGGAATGGGGACAGGGACAGGGACGGGGACAGGGACAGGATCCTCCTGGGCATGGGGACAGGGACAGGGACGGGGACAGGGACAGGGACAGGATCCTCCTGGGAATGGGGACGGGGACAGGATCCTCCTGGGAATGGGGACAGGGACAGGGACAGGGACAGGATCCTCCTGGGAATAGGGACAGGATCCTCCTGGGAACGGGGACAGGGACGGGGACAGGGACAGGGACAGGATCCTCCTGGGAACGGGGACAGCTCCGAAGACAGCAGCAGGACCTGTCCAAGGCTGGGCACAGCTCTGGGGACAGCAGCAGGAGCCTGCCCAGGGTTGGGGACAGCTCTGGGGACAGCAGCAGGACATTTCTGGGGCTGGCGACAGCGGCAGGATGGGGATGGGAACTGGAGCAGGACCCTCCAGGGAACAGGGACAGCTCTGGGGACAGCGGCAGGAGCCTGCCCAGGGTTGGGGACAGCGGCAGGAGCCGGGGATGGGGATGGGGACAGGACCCTCCTGGGAACTGGGACAGGGACAGGGACAGGGACAGGACCCTCCTGGGAACGGGGACAGCTCCGGAGACAGCATCAGGACCTGTCCAGGGCTGGGCACAGCTCTGGGGACAGCAGCAGGAGCCGGGGATGGGGATGAGGACAGGGACAGGATCCTCCTGGGAACTGGGACAGCTCTGGGGACAGCGGCAGGACCTGTCCAGGGTTGGGGACAGCGGCAGGACATGTCCAGGGTTGGGGACAGCAGCAGGATGGGGATGGGAACTGGAGCAGGACCCTCCAGGGAACAGGGACAGCTCTGGGGACAGCAGCAGGAGCCAGGGATGAGGATGGGGACAGCTCTGGGGACAGCAGCAGGAGCCTGCCCAGGGTTGGGGACAGCTCTGGGGACAGCTCTGGGGACACTCACATTTCACCATCACCATGTAGACGTCGATGGTGCAGATCTGGGGCTGCGAGAGCCGCTCCCCCTTCTCCAGCAGGTCGGGCACCTCTGCCAGGCGGATGCCGGCGTAGGGCTCGGCCCCGAACGTCATCATCTCCCACAGTGTCACCCCTGGGGCGGGGAGAGGCCCCGTGAGCCCCGCGGGGACACGGGGGGACACGGGGGGACACGGGGGGACCGCTCACCGTAGCTCCAGACGTCGCTCTGGTGCGTGTACTTCCCGAAGTGGATGCTCTCCAGCGCCATCCACTTGATGGGAGTCTGCGGGAAAAGGGGGAGTGGGACACGGGGACAAGGAGGGGACACCCCACGGGGCAGGGGACACGGAGGGGGTGGCACGCAGGGGGTCCTGGAGGTGCGGGATGGGCAGAAGAGAGGGGATGGGATATGGAGGGGGTGGGATTTTGGGGCCCCCAGGGGTGCGGGGTGGGTGACACGGAGGGGGTGGGACATTCCTGGGTGCTGGGGACACAGGGAATGGGATTTTGGGGGTCCTGGGGGTGCAGGACGGGTGGCACGGAGGGGGTGGGACATCCCTGGGTGCTGGGGACACAGGGAATGGGATTTTGGGCGTCCTGGGGGTGCAGGGTGGGTGACACGGAGGGGATGGGACATCTCTGGGATGGGATTCAGGGTCTCCGAGGGGCGCAGGACCAGAGGGGATGGAACATCCCTGGGTGCTGGGAACATGGAGGGGATGGGATTTGGGGGATCCCACAACTCAGGAGGTCCCAGGGGTGTAGGACAGGCAGAACAGAGAGGATGGGACATCTCTGAGAACACAAAGGGATGGGTTTGGGGTGTCCTGGAGGTGCAGGACGGGTGGTAGAGAGGGGGTGGGACACCCCTGGGTGGTGGGGACAAGGAGGGGATGGGATTTTGGGGGTCCCAGGGGTGCAGGGTGGGGCATCCCTGGGTGGTGGGGACAAGGAGGGGATGGGATTTTGGGGGTCCCAGGGGTGCAGGGTGGGACATCCCTGGGTGCCGGGGACACAGGGAATGGGATTTTGGGGGTCCTGGGGGTGCAGGACGGGTGGCACAGAGGGGATGGGACATCCCTGGGTGCTGGGGACACAGGGAATGGGATTTTGGGGGTCCTGGGGGTGCAGGAGGGGTGGCACAGAGGGGATGGGACATCCCTGGGTGGTGGGGACAAGGAGGGGATGGGATTTTGGGGGTCCCAGGGGTGCAGGGTGGGGCATCCCTGGGTGCCGGGGACACAGGGAATGGGATTTTGGGGGTCCCAGGGGTGCAGGGTGGGGCATCCCTGGGTGCCGGGGACACAGGGAATGGGATTTTGGGGGTCCTGGGGGTGCAGGATGGGGCATCCCTGGGTGCTGGGGACAAGGAGGGGATGGGATTCAGGGGGTCTCAGGGGGTCGGGGTGGGTGGCACAGATGGGATGGGACATCCCTGAGAACGCAAAGGGACGGGTTTGGGGTGTCCTGGTGGGTGGCACGGAGGGGATGGGACATCCTTGAGCACTGGGAACACAAAGGGGATGGGACTGGGGGGGATCCCACAGCTCAGGGCATCCCCAGCAAGCCCCACCTTGACCTCGTTGTAGAAATACTTCTTGTCATCGGGGTAGAGCAGGTCGGCGATCCCAAAATCAGCTACCTGCACCTGGCTGGGCGACTTGAGCAGCACGTTGCGGGCGGCCAGGTTGCGGTGCACCATGCGGTGCTCCTCCAGGTAGTACATCCCCTGCAAAAAGGGGGAGCATTCGGCTCAGCGGCAGCGGGGAGGGCAGGAAAAACCCCAAAACCGCTGCGGGGGACTGACCTTGGCCACCTGGACGCACCAGTTGAGCAGCAGCTGGGGGCTGATGGAGTCGCGGTTCTTGCGCACGTACTCGAGCAGGGAGCCCAGCGGCAGCAGCTGCGTCACCAGCTGCAGCTGCGGGCCCGGGCAGATGCCCAGCAGGCGCACGATGTACGAGTGGTCCAGGCTGCCGATGGCCAGCATGTGCTGGGGGGACACGGTCAGCACCCGCGGAGCACCCCCGGAGCACCCCCGGTTCCAGGGGGGGACACGGTCAGCACCCCCGGAGCACCCCTGGAGCATCCCCGGTTCCAAGGGGGGACACCTGGAGCACCCCCGGAGCACCCCTGGAGCATCCCCGGTTCCAGGGGGGGGACACCCAGAGCACCCCCGGTTCCAGGGGGACACCTGGAGCACCCCTGGAGCACCCCTGGAGCACCCCCAGAGCACCCCCGGAGCACCCCCAGTTCCAGGGGGATACCCAGAACACCCCCGGAGCAGCCCCGACCCCAGGGGGACACGGGCAGCACCCCCGGAGCACCCCCAGAGCACCCCCGGTTCCAGGGGGGGGACACCCAGCGCACCCCCGGTTCCAGGGGGACACGGTCAGCACCCCCGGAGCACCCCCGGAGCACCCCCAGTTCCAGGGGGGACACCCGGAGCACCCCCGGAGCACCCCTGGAGCATCCCCGGTTCCAGGGGGGGGACACCCAGAGCACCCCCGGTTCCAGGGGGACACCTGGAGCACCCCTGGAGCACCCCCGGACCACCCCCAGTTCCAGGGGGATACCCAGAACACCCCCGGAGCATCCCCAACCCCAGGGGGACACGGGCAGCACCGCCGGAGCACCCCTGGAGCACCCCCGGAGCACCCCCGGTTCCAGGGGGGGGACACCCAGCGCACCCCCGGTTCCAGGGGGACACCTGGAGCACCCCTGGAGCACCCCCGGAGCATCCCCAGTTCCAGGGGGGGACACCCAGAGCACCCCCGGAGCACCCCCGGTTCCAGGGGGACACCCAGAGCACCCCCGGAGCACCCCCGACCCCAGGGGGACACGGGCAGCACCCCTGGAGCACCCCCGGAGCACCCCCGGTTCCAGGGGGACACCTGGAGCACCCCCAGAGCACCCTCGGACCACTCCCAGTTCCAGGGGGATACCCGGAGCACCCCCGGAGCACCCCCGGAGCACCCCCGGTTCCAGGGGGGGGACACCCAGAGCACCCCCGGTTCCAGGGGGACACCTGGAGCACCCCCGGAGCACCCCCAGAGCCCCCCCAGAACCCAGCCCCCAGCCCCAGCGGGACCCCGGAGCCACCTCAGAGCCCCCCCGAAGCAGCCCTGGAGCACCCTCAGCCCCCCCCGAACCGAGGGGGACCCCCGGAGCCCCCCCAGGGCCCCCCCAGAGCCCTCCCCTCCCCGGGGCACTCACGTCGGTGACGGCGTGGAAGGATTGCTGCCCGCTCCAGTCCTGGATCACCTTGATGCTCACCGGGATCTTGATGGAATCCCCGTCCGGGATCCAGATACCCTGAGGGGGTGGGATTGGGATTGGGATGGGATTGATGGGATGGGATGGGATTGATGGGATGGGATGGGATGGGATTGATGGATTGGGATGGGATTGGTGGGATGGGATGGGATGGGATGGGATGGGATTGGTGGGATTGGTGGGATGGGATGGGATGGGATTGATGGGATTGATGGGATGGGATGGGATTGGTGGGATGGGATTGATGGATTGGGATGGGATTGGTGGGATGGGATGGGATGGGATGGGATGGGATGGGATGGGATGGGATGGGATGGGATTGGTGGGATTGGTGGGATGGGATGGGATGGGATTGATGGGATTGATGGGATGGGATGGGATTGGTGGGATGGGATTGATGGGATGGGATGGCATTTATGGGATAGATTTATGGGATTTATAGGATTGGTGGGATGGGATGGATTGGGATGGGATTTATGGGATTGATGGGATGGCATGGATTGAGATGGGATGGGATTGATGGGATGGGATTGATGGGATTGATGGGATGGGATGGGATTGATGGGATGGGATAGATTTATGGGATTTATAGGATTGATGGGATGGGATGGGATGGATTGGGATGGGATTTATGGGATTTATGGGATGGCATGGATTGAGATGGGATTGGGATGGGATTTATGGAATTTATGGGATTTATAGGATGGGATGGAATGGGATTTATGGGATTTATAGGATGGGATTGGGATGGGATGGATTGGGATGGGACGGGATGGATTGGGATGGGATGGGATTTATGGGATTTATAGGATTGATGGGATGGGATGGGACGGGATGGATTGCGATGGGATGGGATTTATGGGATGGGACGGATTGAGATGGGATTGGGATGGGATTGGGATGGGATTTATGGGATGGGATTGGGATGGGATTTATGGGATTTATGGGATGGGATTTATGGGATTGATGGGATGGCACCTCAGCCCCCCCGACCCCCTCCCCAAATCCCCCCCACCTTGTGCACGGTGCCGAAGACGCCGGAGCCCAGGACCTTGAGGCGCTTCAGCTCCGTCTCCTTGAAGATCCGGGCCAGGACCTTGTTGGCTTTTTCACTGGGATCCAGCGGCTCCAGGCTCTGCCGGGCGGGACACGGAGTGGGAACGGGAACGGGAACGGGGACGGGGACGGGGATGGGGATGGGGACGGGACAGGGAGCGGGAATGGGAACGGGGATGGGGATGGGATGGGGATGGGATGGGATGGGATGGGATGGGATGGGGATGGGATGGGATGGGATGGGATGGGGATGGGATGGGATGGGATGGGATGGGATGGGATGGGATGGGGATGGGGATGGGGATGGGGATGGGGATGGGATGGGGATGGGATGGGATGGGATGGGATGGGATGGGATGGGGATGGGATGGGATGGGGATGGGATGGGATGGGATGGGATGGGATGGGATGGGATGGGATGGGATGGGGATGGGGATGGGGATGGGGATGGGATGGGATGGGATGGGGATGGGATGGGGATGGGATGGGATGGGGATGGGATGGGATGGGATGGGATGGGATGGGGATGGGATGGGGATGGGATGGGATGGGATGGGATGGGATGGGATGGGATGGGATGGGATGGGATGGGATGGGATGGGATGGGGATGGGATGGGGATGGGATGGGATGGGATGGGGATGGGGATGGGATGGGGATGGGGATGGGGATGGGGATGGGATGGGATGGGATGGGGATGGGGATGGGATGAGATGGGATGAGATGGGATGGGATGGGATGGGATGGGATGGGATGGGATGGGGATGGGATGGGATGGGGATGGGGATGGGACAGGGATGAGATGGGATGGGATGGGATGGGATGGGATGGGATGGGGATGGGGATGGGGATGGGACAGGGATGAGATGGGATGGGATGGGATGGGATGGGATGGGATGAGGATGGGAACAGGGATGGGATGGGATGGGAACAGGGATGGGATGGGATGGGGATGGGGACAAGGACGGGGACAGGAGCAGAGCAGGGTGAGGATGCAGAGCGAGACCGGGCCGGCCGCAGAGATGGACACAGCCGGGAACGGGGCTGGCGAGGGACGGACACGGCTCCAGCCAGGCGGGACACGGCAACGGGACGGGTCCCACCCCCTCCCCGCCATCCCGGGGCCGTTCCCGGGGGCTCTCCCGGTGCTGCCGGCGCTGACCTCGCCCCTCTCCAGGTAGCGCCGCATCGCCCGCTTCTTCTGGATCTTCTTCCCCCGCCAGTAGAGCAGCGCCAGCAGCACGAGCGAGCAGGAGAGGAAGCCCCCGCCGACCACCATGACCGCCACCAGCGTCGGGGTCCGCCTGCGGGACCGGGGCGGGACCGGGACCGGGACCGGGACAGGGGACGGGGCTCGGCTCAGCGCCTGGCAGGACCCGCCAGGTCCTGGCAGGACCCCACACCCTCTGCGCCCCCACCCCGGCCCTGGGGATGTGCCCCAAGCCCGGGCTGGCGGGCACGGGATGGCACGGGATGGCACGGGATGGCACGGGATGTCCCCACAGCCCCCTCCAGGATGTCCCCGCAGCCTTTTGGGGTCCCCACAGCCCCCCTCGGGATGTCCCCGCACCCCCGGGATGTCCCCCCAGTCCCCCCCGGGATGTCCCCGCACCCCCCGGGATGTCCCCGCAGCCTTTTGGGGTCTTCCCAGCCCCCCCCGGGATGTCCCAGCCCCCCCCGTACCTGGACACGGGCAGGGTGTCCCCCAGGCAGTCCCGCAGCAGCGGCCCCACGCACCTGAGAGACGGAGCCGGGGGTCAGCCGGTGTGGGACCCCCCCCCAGCGGGCACCTGGGACCCCCAACCTGCCCCCCATGGGGTCCTGGGTCCCCCAACCCTGCCCCAAATGAGTCTCGGGACCCCCGACCTCCTCCCCAGCAGGGTCTTGCCCCCCCCCCCCAGCCTTTCCCCCGCAGTGTTCTGGGCTCCCCAGTCTGCCCTTGGGACCCCCAATCTGCCCTTGGGACCCCCAATCTGCCCCCAATGAGTCTCGGGACCCCCAACCTGCCCCCCATGGGATCCCCGGATCCCCAACCTGCCCCCAACGAGGTCCCCAGACCCCCAACCTACCCCCCATCAGGGTCCCGAGCCCCCCAGCCAGCCCCGGGCCCCCCCATCTTTCCCCCAATGAGGTCTCAGGACCCCCACCCTGCCCCCCAAATGATGTCCTGGGCCCCCCAGTGAGGTCTCAGGACCCCCACCCTGCCCCCCAAATGATGTCCTGGGCCCCCCAGTGAGGTCTCAGGACCCCCAAATGATGTCCTGGGACCCCCAGTGAGGTCTCACGACCCCCACCCTGCCCCCCAAATGATGTCCTGGGACCCCCAGTGAGGTCTCAGGACCCCCACCCTGCCCCCCAAATGATGTCCTGGGCCCCCCAGTGAGGTCTCAGGACCCCCACCCTGCCCCCCAAATGATGTCCTGGGACCCCCACTGAGGTCTCAGGACCCCCACCCTGCCCCCCAAATGATGTCCTGGGCCCCCCAGTGAGGTCTCAGGACCCCCACCCTGCCCCCCAAATGATGTCCTGGGACCCCCAGTGAGGTCTCAGGACCCCCACCCTGCCCCCCAAATGATGTCCTGGGCCCCCCAGTGAGGTCTCAGGACCCCCACCCTGCCCCCCAAATGATGTCCTGGGTCCCCCAGTGAGGTCTCAGGACCCCCATATGATGCCCTGGGCCCCCCAGTGAGGTCTCAGGACCCCCAAATGATGCCCTGGGCCCCCCAGTGAGGTCTCAGGACCCCCACCCTGCCCCCCAGCGATGTCCTGGGCCCCCCGGTGCCCCCCCGGGCCCACCCCCGGGTGCAGTTCTCGTGGCAGGCCCGGCACTCGCGGCCGCCGTCGGGGAATTTGTAGATGGGGCCGCGCTCGCCCAGGACTCCGTCGGGACATCGCTCCACGCAGTGCGGCCCGTCGCGATAGTGGGCACAGCGCGTGCAGGTGTCGGCGCCCTGCGGGGGGGTGGGGACACGTGTGGGGACCCGCGGAGGGGACAGCGGCGACAAAGGGGGGGCTCGGAGCGGGGCTGGGGGTCCCCGTGGCTCGGAGTGACAAAGGGGGGCTCAGGGCGGGGTCTGGGGGTCACGGAGCCTTGGAGGGACAAAGGGGGGCTCAGGGCGGGGTCTGGGGGTCCCCGAGCCTTGGAGGGACAAAGGGGGGGCTCGGGGCAGGGTCTGGGGGTCCCCGTGGCTCGGAGGGACAAAGGGGGGCTCAGGGCGGGGTCTGGGGGTCACCGAGCCTTGGAGGGACAAAGGGGGGTCATGACAGGGGCTGGGGGTCCCCGTGGCTCGAAGGGACAAAGGGGGGTTCATGACAGGGTCTGGGGGTCCCCGAGGCTCAGAGGGACAAAGGGGGGCTCAGGGCGGGGTCTGGGGGTCCCCGAGGCTCAGAGGGACAAAGGGGGGCTCAGGGCGGGGTCTGGGGGTCACCGAGCCTTGGAGGGACAAAGGGGGGCTCATGACAGGGGCTGGGGGTCACCGTGGCTCAGAGGGACAAAGGGGGGCTCGGGGCAGGGTCTGGGGGTCCCCGAGGCTCAGAGGGACAAAGGGGGGCTCGGGGCAGGGTCTGGGGGTCCCCGAGGCTCAGAGGGACAAAGGGGGGCTCAGGGCGGGGTCTGGGGGTCCCCGAGGCTCAGAGGGACAAAGGGGGGCTCGGGGCAGGGTCTGGGGGTCCCCGAGGCTCAGAGGGACAAAGGGGGGGCTCAGGGCAGGGTCTGGGGTCCCCGAGGCTCAGAGGGACAAAGGGGGGGCTCAGGGCGGGGTCTGGGGTCCCCGTACCGAGCCGTTGCAGGTGGGCCCGCCCTCGATGCGCTCGCACTCGGGGTGGCACTCGGAGCATTCGCCGTCCTGCGAGAACTCCCGCGTGTCCCTGGGGACACCGGGCAGCGTCACCGCGCCCGCCCGGCGGCGACTGTGCCACCCCACGGGCAGCAGCAGCGGTGTCCGTCCCACCCTGGGGTCATCAGCAGTGTCCATCCCACCCTGGGGTCCCTCCTGCAGTGTCCATCCCACCCTGGGGTCCCCTCCTGCAGTGTCCGTCCCACCCTGGGGTCATCAGGAGTGTCCATCCCACCCTGGGGTCATCAGGAGTGTCCATCCCACCCTGGGGTCCCCTCCTGCAGTGTCCGTCCCATCCTGGGGTCATCAGGAGTGTCCATCCCACCCTGGGGTCCCCTCCTGCAGTGTCCGTCCCACCCTGGGGTCCCCTCCTGCAGTGTCCATCCCACCCTGGGGTCATCAGCAGTGTCCATCCCACCCTGGGGTCCCCTCCTGCCGTGTCCATCCCACCCTGGGGTCATCAGCAGTGTCCATCCCACCCTGGGGTCCCCTCCTGCAGTGTCCGTCCCACCCTGGGGTCCCCTCCTGCGGTGTCCGTCCCACCCTGGGGTCCCTCCTGCAGTGTCCATCCCACCCTGGGGTCCCCTCCTGCAGTGTCCGTCCCACCCCGGGGTCATCAGCAGTGTCCATCCCACCCTGGGGTCCCCTCCTGCGGTGTCCATCCCACCCTGGGGTCCCTCCTGCAGTGTCCATCCCACCCTGGGGTCCCCTCCTGCAGTGTCCATCCCACCCTGGGGTCCCCTCCTGCAGTGTCCGTCCCACCCTGGGGTCATCAGCAGTGTCCATCCCACCCTGGGGTCATCAGCAGTGTCCATCCCACCCTGGGGTCCCTCCTGCAGTGTCCATCCCACCCTGGGGTCATCAGCAGTGTCCATCCCACCCTGGGGTCCCCTCCTGCAGTGTCCATCCCACCCTGGGGTCCCCTCCTGCAGTGTCCATCCCACCCTGGGGTCATCAGCAGTGTCCGTCCCACCCTGGGGTCATCAGCAGCGTCCATCCCACCCTGGGGTCATCAGGAGTGTCCATCCCACCCTGGGGTCCCCTCCTTCAGTGTCGATCCCACCCTGGGGTCATCAGCAGTGTCCATCCCACCCTGGGGTCATCAGCAGTGTCCATCCCACCCTGGGGTCCCTCCTGCAGTGTCCATCCCACCCTGGGGTCATCAGGAGTGTCCGTCCCACCCTGGGGTCATCAGCAGTGTCCATCCCACCCTGGGGTCCCCTCCTGCAGTGTCCATCCCACCCTGGGGTCATCAGGAGTGTCCGTCCCACCCTGGGGTCATCAGCAGTGTCCATCCCACCCTGGGGTCCTCTCCTGCAGTGTCCATCCCACCCTGGGGTCATCAGCAGTGTCCGTCCCACCCTGGGGTCCCCTCCTTCAGTGTCCATCCCACCCTGGGGTCCCTCCTGCAGTGTCCATCCCACCCTGGGGTCATCAGCAGTGTCCATCCCACCCTGGGGTCCCCTCCTGCAGTGTCCATCCCACCCTGGGGTCCCTCCTGCGGTGTCCATCCCACCCTGGGGTCCCTCCTGCAGTGTCCATCCCACCCTGGGGTCCCTCCTGCAGTGTCCATCTCCACGTCCCCGTGCCCCCTGTGTCCCCCGTGCCCCCCTTGACCCCTCGTGCCCCTGCTCCCCTGCGCCCCCGTGCCCCGCTCTCCCCACGCGTCCCCCTTGTCCCCTTTATCCCGCCGTGCCCCCCGTGCCCCCCGTGCCCCCCGTGCCCCCCGTGCCCCCCGTGCCCCGCTGACCCCTCGGTGAAGCGGCAGGTGGACACGCAGACGCCCCTCCGGCTGTAGTAGCGGCAGGACAGGCACTGCCCGGGGCCGGGCCCCCAGCAGCCCTCGGCCGAGCACAGCGGGTCACACACCTTCCCCTCTTGCTCTGCGGGGACATCGGGGGGCTCAGAGCGGGGCTGGGGGGCCCCAGGGGGACAGAGGGGGGCTCAGAGCGGGGCTGGGGGTCCCCGGGGGACAGAGAGGGGCTCAGAGTGGGGCTGGGGGTCCCGGGGGCACATTGGGGGGCTCAGAGCGGGGCTGGGGGTCCCCAAGCCTCGGGGGGACATCGGGGGGCTCAGAGTGGGGCTGGGGGTCCCCGGGGGGCAGAGAGGGGCTCAGAGCGGGGCTGGGGGTCCCCGGGGGGACATCGGGGGGCTCAGAGTGGGGCTGGGGGTCCCGGGGGCACATTGGGGGGCTCAGAGCGGGGCTGGGGGTCCCCGGGGGGACATTGGGGGGCTCAGAGCGGGGCTGGGGGTCCCTGGGGGGACAGAGGGGGGCTCAGAGAGGGGCTGGGGGTCCCCAGGGGGACATCGGGGGGCTCAGAGCGGGGCTGGGGGTCCCCGGGGGGACAGCGGGGGGCTCAGAGCGGGGCTGGGGGTCCCCAGGGGGACATCGGGGGGCTCAGAGCGGGGCTGGGGGTCCCCGGGGGGACAGAGGGGGGCTCAGAGCGGGGCTGGGGGTCCCCAGGGGGACATCGGGGGGCTCAGAGCGGGGCTGGGGGTCCCCGGGGGACATCAGGGGGCTCAGAGTGGGGCTGGGGGTCCCCGGGGGGACATCGGGGGGCTCAGAGTGGGGCTGGGGGTCCCGGGGGCACATGGGGGGGCTCAGAGCGGGGCTGGGGGTCCCCGGGGGGACATTGGGGGGCTCAGAGCGGGGCTGGGGGTCCCTGGGGGGACAGAGGGGGGCTCAGAGAGGGGCTGGGGGTCCCCGGGGGGACAGAGGGGGGCTCAGAGCGGGGCTGGGGGTCCCCAGGGGGACATCGGGGGGCTCAGAGCGGGGCTGGGGGTCCCCGGGGGGACATCGGGGGGCTCAGAGCGGGGCTGGGGGTCCCCGGAGGACATCGGGGGGCTCAGAGCGGGGCTGGGGGTCCCGGGGGGACATCGGGGGGCTCAGAGCGGGGCTGGGGGTCCCCGGGGGGACATCGGGGGGCTCAGAGTGGGGCTGGGGGTCCCCGGGGGGACATAGGGGGGCTCAGAGCGGGGCTGGGGGTCCCCGGGGGGACATCGGGGGGCTCAGAGCGGGGCTGGGGGTCCCCGGGGGGACAGAGGGGGGCTCAGAGCGGGGCTGGGGGTCCCCGGGGGACAGAGGGGGGCTCAGAGTGGGGCTGGGGGTCCCCGGGGGGACATCGGGGGGCTCAGAGCGGGGCTGGGGGTCCCCGGGGGGACAGAGAGGGGCTCAGAGCGGGGCTGGGGGTCCCGGGGGATATCAGGGGGCTCAGAGAGGGGCTGGGGGTCCCCGGGGGGACAGAGGGGGGCTCAGAGTGGGGCTGGGGGTCCCCAGGGGGACATCGGGGGGCTCAGAGCGGGGCTGGGGGTCCCCGGGGGGACATCGGGGGGCTCAGAGCGGGGCTGGGGGTCCCCGGGGGGACAGAGGGGGGCTCAGAGCGGGGCTGGGGGTCCCCAGGGGGACATCGGGGGGCTCAGAGCGGGGCTGGGGGTCCCCGGGGGGATATCAGGGGGCTCAGAGAGGGGCTGGGGGTCCCCGGGGGGACATTGGGGGGCTCAGAGCGGGGCTGGGGGTCCCCGGGGGACATCGGGGGGCTCAGAGCGGGGCTGGGGGTCCCCGGGGGGACATCGGGGGGCTCAGAGAGGGGCTGGGGGTCCCCGGGGGGACATCAGGGGGCTCAGAGTGGGGCTGGGGGTCCCCGGGGGCACATTGGGGGGCTCAGAGCGGGGCTGGGGGTCCCCGGGGGGACATTGGGGGGCTCAGAGCGGGGCTGGGGGTCCCTGGGGGGACAGAGGGGGGCTCAGAGAGGGGCTGGGGGTCCCCAGGGGGACATCGGGGGGCTCAGAGCGGGGCTGGGGGTCCCCGGAGGACATCGGGGGGCTCAGAGCGGGGCTGGGGGTCCCCGGAGGACATCGGGGGGCTCAGAGCGGGGCTGGGGGTCCCGGGGGGACATCGGGGGGCTCAGAGCGGGGCTGGGGGTCCCCGGGGGGACATCGGGGGGCTCAGAGTGGGGCTGGGGGTCCCCGGGGGGACATCGGGGGGCTCAGAGCGGGGCTGGGGGTCCCCGGGGGGACATCGGGGGGCTCAGAGCGGGGCTGGGGGTCCCCGGGGGGACAGTGGGGGGCTCAGAGCGGGGCTGGGGGTCCCCGGGGGACAGAGAGGGGCTCAGAGCGGGGCTGGGGGTCCCGGGGGATATCAGGGGGCTCAGAGAGGGGCTGGGGGTCCCCGGGGGGACAGAGGGGGGCTCAGAGTGGGGCTGGGGGTCCCCAGGGGGACATCGGGGGGCTCAGAGCGGGGCTGGGGGTCCCCGGGGGGACATCGGGGGGCTCAGAGCGGGGCTGGGGGTCCCCGGGGGGACAGAGGGGGGCTCAGAGCGGGGCTGGGGGTCCCCAGGGGGACATCGGGGGGCTCAGAGCGGGGCTGGGGGTCCCCGGGGGGACATTGGGGGGCTCAGAGCGGGGCTGGGGGTCCCCGGGGGACATCGGGGGGCTCAGAGCGGGGCTGGGGGTCCCTGGGGGGACATCGGGGGGCTCAGAGTGGGGCTGGGGGTCCCCGGGGGACATCGGGGGGCTCAGAGCGGGGCTGGGGGTCCCCGGGGGGACATCGGGGGGCTCAGAGGGGGGCTGGGGGTCCCCGGGGGGACATCGGGGGGCTCAGAGTGGGGCTGGGGGTCCCCGGGGGGACATCAGGGGGCTCAGAGCGGGGCTGGGGGTCCCCGCGGGGACATCGGGGGGCTCAGAGTGGGGCTGGGGGTCCCCGGGGGGACATCGGGGGGCTCAGAGCGGGGCTGGGGGTCCCCGGGGGGACATCGGGGGGCTCAGAGCGGGGCTGAGGGTCCCCGGGGGGACAGAGGGGGGCTCAGAGTGGGGCTGGGGGTCCCCGGGGGGACAGAGGGGGGCTCAGAGTGGGGCTGGGGGTCCCCGGGGGGACATCGGGGGGCTCAGAGCGGGGCTGGGGGTCCCCGGGGGACATCGGGGGGCTCAGAGCGGGGCTGGGGGTCCCCGGGGGGACAGAGGGGGGTCAGAGCGGGTCTGGGGGTCCCGGGGGGACATCGGGGGGCTCAGAGCGGGGCTGGGGGTCCCCGAGCCTCGGGGGGACAGAGGGGCTCGGTCACCCCCCCATGGGCTCAGAGTGGGGTCTGGGGGTCCCCGGCTCTTGGAGGGATTGGGGGGGGGCTCAGTACAAGGTCCAGGGGTCCCCACGCCCCCTCCCCTGTGAGAAGGACGGGGGGAGGGTCTCAGGACGGGGTCTGGGGGTGCCCAAGAGGTGCCGGGGGGGGGTCCCCACCCCCTCCTTGGTGGGACAGTTTGGGGGGGGTCTCAGTGCGGGGTCCGGGGATCCCCCGTGTCCCCTTCCCTATGGGATGGACCGGGGAGCTCTCAGGGCTTCTGGGGGTGCCCAGGAGATCCCTGGGGGGCAACGGGGGGGTCCCACGCCCCCTCCCCAGCCCGGCCCACGCACGGCACTTGCTGCGGGGTCGGTTGTTGCGGATGTCGAGGTCGGCGCGGCTGCGGCTGAGCGCAGCCCAGTGCACGGTGTGCAGGAAGCAGAGCCGCCGGTTCTCCGTGATGTACACGCGGCCCGCGCTCACCTCCCGCAGCGAGCGCAGCCCCAGCGACGTCACGTTCTCGTTCTTCATGATCAGCAGGGAGAAGCCGCGGCTGCGGGGAGCGGCGGTCAGCGCGGGGGGGGGCGGCAGGAGGGAGCTGGGGGTGCTCCGGGAGTGAGGGGATGGTCCGGGAGTGAAGGGATGCCCCGGGAGTGAGGGGATGGTCCGGGAGCTGGGGGTGCTCCGGGAGTGAGGGGATGGTCCGGGAGTTGGGGGTGCTCTGGGAGTGAGGGGGTGGTCCGGGAGTTGGGGGTGCTCCGGGAGTGAGGGGGTGCTCTGGGAGTGAGGGGGTGCTCGAGGAGCTGCTCCGGGAGTGAGGGGATGCTCCGGGAGTGAGGGGATGGTCCGGGAGCTGCTCCGGGAGTGAGGGGATGGTCCGGGAGTTGGGGATGCTCCGGGAGTGAGGGGGTGCTCCGGGAGCTGCTCCGGGAGCTGGGGGAGCTCGGGGAGCTGGGGATGCTCCGGGAGTGAGAGGATGCTCCGGGAGCTGCTCCGGGAGTGAGGGGATGCTCCGGGAGTGAGGGGGTGCTCGAGGAGCTGCTCCGGGAGCTGGGGGAGCTCGGGGAGCTGGGGATGCTCCGGGAGTGAGGGGGTGCTCCGGGAGTGAGGGGATGCTCCTGGGATCCGGGGAATGCTTCGGGAGTGAGGGGATGCACCGGGAGATGCTCTGGGAGCCGGGAAATCCTCCGGGAGTGAGGAGATGCACCGGGAGTCGGGAGCCGCTCCTGGAGCCGGGGCATGCTCCGGGATCCGGGAGCGGTTCCGGGCATGAGGGGATGCTCAGGGGGTGAGGGAATGCTCCGGGAGCCAGGGAATGCTCCGGGAGTGAGGGGATGCTCCGGGAGTGAGGAGATGCCCCGGGAGCGGCGGAAGGGAAGCTCCGGTAACAGGAGAATGTTCTGGGAGTCGGGGAATGCTCCGGGAGAGACGGAGGCTCCGGGACCCGGAGAATGCTCCGGGAGTGAGGGGATGCTCCGGGATCCGGGGAATGCTCCGGGAGGGAGGGAATGCTCCAGGAGCGGTGGAAGGGAAGCTCCGGTAATAGGAGAATGCTCCGGGAGCCGGGGAATGCTCCGGGAGTGAGGAGATGCTCCGGGATCCGGGGAATGCTCTGGGAGTGAGGGAATGCTCCGGGATCCGGGGAATGCTCCGGGCATGAGGAGATGCTCCAGGAGCGGTGGAAGGGAAGCTCCGGTAATAGGAGAATGCTCCGGGAGCCGGGGAATGCTCCGGGAGTGAGGAGATGCTCCGGGATCCGGGGAATGCTCTGGGAGTGAGGGAATGCTCCAGGAGCGGCGGAAGGGAAGCTCCGGTAATAGGAGAATGTTCTGGGAGTCGGGGAATGCTCCGGGAGAGACGGAGGCTCCGGGACCCGGAGAATGCTCCGGGAGTGAGGGGATGCTCTGGGAGTGAGGGAATGCTCCAGGAGCGGCTCTGGGATCCGGGGAATGCTCCGGGCATGAGGAGATGCTCCAGGAGCGGCGGAAGGGAAGCTCCGGTAACAGGAGAATGTTCCGGGACCCGGGGAATGCTCCGGGAGCTGGGGAATGCTCCGGGAGAGACGGAGGCTCCGGGAGCGGGAGGGAGGGAGGGAGGGAAGGTCCCGAGGGAACACAGGGACAAGGACATGGGGATGGGGGGTGCCGGGGATGCAGGGACGAGGGGATGCGGGGATTAGGGAAAACGGGGAATTCAGGGATTGGGGAGGACGGGGGATTCGGGGATCGGGGAAAACAGGGAATTCGGGGATCGGCGGAGCGGGACACGCGGCAGAGGCTCCTCACTTGTACAGGCTCCGGCCCCCGATGGTCTCGAGGTTGGAGAAGACGCTGAAGTTGTGCATGTGCTTGGGCCAGGACTGGATGTTCAGGTACCCTGCGGGGACACGGTGGGCTCAGGGCGGCTCCGGGGGTCCCGGGGAGGGGCTCCAGGGGGGTCCCAGCACCCCCAGCCCCGCTCCTCACCCGTGATCTCCCGCACCGTCCGGAACACGTTCAGCTTCTCCGGGTCCAGCGCCGAGATGTTGCGCCAGGGATCCCTGCGGGGCCGCGGCCATCAGTAGGGCTGGGGGGCTGCACCCCCAACCCCCGAGCCCCCCCCCGAGCCCCCCAAATCCCGCCCCTCACCCCTCCAGGCCCGTGATGAGGAAGTCGAGGTTGCCCAGGATCTTGGTGCAGTTGATGAAGGTGTCGATGTTGCTCGAGTCCACGGTCTGGTATTTGCTGCCGGCGCCGGTGCCCTCGCAGGCTGTGGGGTGCGGGACAGGGGTCAGGGGGGGTCCCGCGACCCCCGGCCCCCTCGGGGACCCCCAGCCCCGTACCCTTGGGGCACAGCCCCGCGCAGGGCTCGCAGATCTTCAGCCCGTTCTTCTCCACTTCCATCTTGTCGTTGGGGCAGGCGCGCACGCACGAGCTCTGGTCCACCACGAAGTTGTCTGGGGGGAGAGGCTCGGGGGTCACCGAGCGCCCGTCCCCAGAGCCCCCCGGAGCCCCCCAGATCCCGAGCGCCGACTCACGGGGGCATTCCCGCACGCAGACCCCCCCGTACTGGTACTTGGTGTCGGGGTTGGGCTCCAGCTGGAACGTCAGCTTGTTGTAGATGAGGGGCTGCGGACACAGCGGGACACAGGCGCCGCTGTCGTTGAAGTGCCGGCAGGCCTGGGAGGGACAGATGGACATGGGGTGGACATGGGATGGACACAGGGGTGGACATGGGGTGGACATGGGATGGACACACGGATGGACATGGGGTGGACATGGGATGGACACAGGGATGGACATGGGATGGACACAGGGATGGACACAGGGATGGACATGGGGTGGACACAGGGATGGACATGGGATGGACATGGGATGGACACAGGGATGGACACAGGGATGGACATGGGGTGGACATGGGATGGACACAGGGATGGACACACGGATGGACACAGCGGGACACAGGCGCCGCTGTCGTTGGGCCTGGGAGGGACAGATGGACATGGGGTGGACACAGGGTGGCCATGGGGATGGACAGGAGACGGACAGGGGATGGACATGGGGACGGACATGGGGATGGTTAGGGGGGACACAGGGACAGCCAGCTGGACACAGGGATGGACAGACGGACACAGGGATGGACAGATGGACACAGGGGTGGTCGGGGGTGACACAGGGACACCAAGCTGGACACAGGGATGGACAGACGGACGCGGGGGGTGGACAGACAGACACAGGGGATGGACAGACGGACACAAGGACGGACAGACGGACACAGGGATGGACAGACGGACACAGGGACGGACAGACGGGCGCAGGGGACGGACAGACGGACACAGGGACGGACAGACGGACACAAAGGACGGACACACGGACACAAAGGACGGACAGACGGACACAGGGATGGACAGACGGACACAAAGGACGGACAAACAGACGCGGGGGACGGACAGACGGACACAAGGACGGACAGACGGACGCAAAGGACGGACAGACGGACACAAGGACGGACAGACGGACACGGGATGGACAGACGGACGCAAAGGACGGACAGACGGACACAGGGATGGACAGACGGACACAGGGATGGACAGACGGACGCAAAGGACGGACAGACGGACACAGGGATGGACAGACGGACGCAAAGGACGGACAGACGGGCGCGGGGGACGGACAGACGGACACAGGGACGGACAGACGGACACAAAGGACGGACACACGGACACAAAGGACGGACAGACGGACACAGGGATGGACAGACGGACGCAAAGGACGGACAGACGGACACAGGGACGGACAGACGGACACGGGATGGACAGACGGACGCAAAGGACGGACAGACAGACACAAGGACGGACAGACGGACACAGGGGATGGACAGACGGACGCAAAGGACGGACAGACGGACACAAGGACGGACAGACGGACACAAGGACGGACAGATGGACACAGGGGACGGACAGACGGACACAAGGACAGACAGACGGACACAAGGACGGACAGACGGACACGGGATGGACAGACAGACACAGGGGACGGACAGACGGACACAAGGACGGACAGACGGACACAAAGGACGGACAGATGGACACAGAGGACGGACAGATGGACACAGGGGACGGACAGACGGACACAAGGACGGACAGACGGACGCAAAGGACGGACGGACGGACACAAGGACGGACAGACAGACACAGGGGACGGACAGACGGACACAAGGACGGACAGACGGACACAAAGGACGGACAGATGGACACAGAGGACGGACAGACGGACACAAGGCCGCCCTCCCCGGTGACGTACGAAGCAGTGGGTGCGGAGGGGGCCGGTGCAGCCCCCCGCGCACTCCTCGTGGCAGCACTCGTTGGGCGCCCGCCCGAAGCAGCGCCCGTTGCACTGCGGGGCACAGATGGTCTTGGTCACTGCGGGGCGACATCGTGGGGTCACCGCGGGGGCCGGGCGGGTCCCGACCAGCCCAATCCCCCCCCGCCCCGAGCCCCCCGAGCCCCCCGAGCCCCCCGGTACCCACGTTTCTGGCAGTCCTCAGGGCCGGGCC
Source organism: Corvus moneduloides (assembly GCF_009650955.1). NCBI lineage: Eukaryota > Metazoa > Chordata > Aves > Passeriformes > Corvidae > Corvus > Corvus moneduloides. The sequence continues at coordinate 107,128 of NC_045505.1, read as the reverse complement.
CCCAGCAGTGGCCGCCGCAGCTCTCGTGGCACGGGGGACCTGCGGGTGACACAGGGAGGGGTCACCCCAAAGTGACCCAAACCCAGGGGTGACCCCCAGATGGGCCCCAAGCGCAGGGGTGGCCCCAAAGGCACCCCGGTGTGCCCTGGCACGCACAGCCCTTGCCGTTGTCCCTCACGATGGGCTCCAGGCGCGTGTCCCTCATGATGTCCCTCCACTCCACCGTGTCCACGTGGCACAGCTGCGCGTTCTTCTCGATGTACACCCCCCCCGCCAGGATCTCTGGGGACAGGGGGGACAGGAGGTGACAGGGGTGACAGGGGGCACGGGGGTGACAGGGGGGACGGGCGGGGACAGGGGGCACAGGGTGTCCCCAGCCCCCTTGGTGTCCCCAATCCTGTGGTGTCCCCAGCCCCCCACACTGTCCCTGGCTCCCCATGGGTGTCCCCAGCCCCCCGTGGTGTCCTCAGCCCCCCACGATGTCCCCAACACTCCACGGTGTCCCCAATCCTGTGGTGTCCCCAACCCCACGATGTCCCCAACCCCACAGCGTCCCCAACCCCGTGGTGTCCCCTCTCTGTGCTGCTCCCATGGGTGTCTCCAGCTCCCTGTGGTGTCCCCAACCCCACGACATCCCCAACCCACCCTGAGTGTCCCCGACCCCTCACGACGTCCCCAACCCCACGATGTCCCCAACCCTCCATGGTGTCCCCAACCCACCATGGGTGTCCCCAACCCCACAGTGTCCCCAACCCTGTGATGTCCCCTCGCTGTGCTGCTCCCATGGGTGTCTCCAGCTCCCTGTAGTGTCCCCAACCCCACGACATCCCCAACCCCCCAACCCACCTTGAGTGTCCCCAACACCTTGCGACGTCCCCAACCCCATGATGTCCCCAACCCTGTGGTGTCCCCAGCCCCACGATGTCCCCAACCCTCCACGGTGTCCCCAACCCCACAGTGTCCCCTACCCCATGATGTCCCCTCGCTGTGCTGCTCCCATAGGTGTCTCCAGCTCCCTGTGGTGTCCTCAGCCCCCCACGATGTCCCCAACACTCCATGGGTGTCCCCAATCCTGTGGTGTCCCCAGCCCCATGGTGTCCCCAGCCCCACGATGTCCCCAACCCCATGGTGTCCCCAACCCCACAGTGTCCCCAACCCCACAGTGTCCCCAACCCTACAGTGTCCCCAGCCCCATGATGTCCCCAACCCCACAGTGTCCCCAGCCCCACGATGTCCCCTCTCTGTGCTGCTCCCATAGGTGTCTCCAGCTCCCTGTGGTGTCCCCAACCCCGCGTTGCCCCCACCCCGCTCCGTCCCCGTGCCCCCGGCGATGTCCCCACCTGTGAGCTGGCTGAGGCCGAGCTGGCGCAGGGCGTGGGTGGCGTTGGGGTTGTAGTTGAGCAGCACGAAGAGGGCGAAGCGCTCCTCGTAGAACTGCGTCCCGCGGATCACGCGCAGGCTGCGCAGCGGCAGCGCCGCGAACACGTTCATGGCGATCAGGATGTAGCCGGTCACCTCCCGGATGGTCTGCGGCCACCATGCGGTCAGCATGGCCACCTCACCCCCCCGGATGGTCTGTGGCCACTGTGTGGTCAGCACGGCTACCCAACCCCCCCAGATGGTCTGTGGCCACCATGCGGTCAGCATGGCCACCCAACCTCCCCAGATGGTCTGTGGCCACTGTGTGGTCAGCATGGCCACCCAACCTCCCCCCGCTCACCTCCCGGATGGTCTGCGGCCACCATGCGGTCAGCATGGCCACCTCACCCCCCCGGATGGTCTGTGGCCACTGTGTGGTCAGCATGGCTACCCAACCCCCCCCGGCCACCTCCCGGATGGTCTGCGGCCACCATGTGGTCAGCATGGCCACCTCACCCCCCCAGATGGTCTGCAGCCACCATGCGGTCAGCACGGCCACCCAACCTCCCCAGATGGTCTGCGGCCACCATGCGGTCAGCACGGCCACCCCACCACCCACACTGACCGCCAGGTGCCACCCGGCCACCCTCCACAAGTGGGGCTGGGGACACCCATGGGGGGCTGGGGACACCCATGGGGGGTTGGGGACACCCATGGGGGGCTGGGGACACTGAGGGGAGCTGGGGACATCCATGGGGGGCTGGGGACATCCATGGGGGGCTGGGGACACCCATGGGGGGTTGGGGACACCCATGGGGGGCTGGGGACACTGAGGGGAGCTGGGGACATCCATGGGGGGCTGGGGACATCCATGGGGGGCTGGGGACACTGAGGGGGGCTGGGGACACTGCGGGGGGCTGGGGACACCCATGGGTGGCTGGGGACACTGCGGGGGGCTGGGGACACCCATGGGGGGCTGGGGACACCCAAAGGGAGCTGGGGACACCCAAGGGGGGCTGGGGACACCCTTGGTCACCTGGAGGAAGGACAGGTCCTGGGTGTGGTCGATGAGGACGATCTCCAGGTTGCCCATGACGATCTCGCAGTTGTTGTACATCTTGTGCAGGGTCTGGTACTGGTGCTGCGCGTCCCCCGTCACGCTCAGCCCGTTCAGCGTCCCCGCGCACACTGCGGCCACCGACGGGGTCACCGGGGCCACCGCGGCCACCCCCGCGCGGCCACAGCACCCCCCGAGCCGGACGTGTCCCACACGTCGTGGCCGTGGTCACGGCACCCCCACGGGGGCTGTGTCACCCCTTGAATGGTCGCGTCCTCCCCTTGGTGGCCACGGTGGTCCCCCATGGTGGCCACCGTGTCACCTCCACACTGGCCACGTCCCCTGTGTGGTCCCTGTCCCCTCTGAGCTGGTCACGTCCTGCCCTTGATGGTCCCCATGGTGGCCGTGTCACCCCTTCGATGGTCATGTCCTCCCCTTGATGGCCACACCAATGTCCTGTATGGGCTCGCTGTCCGCTCCAAGCTGGCCATGTCCCCCCTCAATGGCCATGTCCCCTCCTTGGTGGCTCCGTCTCCTCCTGGACACTCCTGTGCTGGTCTCTGTCCCTCCTGTGCTGGCCCTGGGCCCCCCACAGTGCCCAGAGTGTCCCCTCCATGGTGCGCCCCCACAGTGTCCCTGTCCCCTCCACGGTGTCCCTGTCCCCTCCACGGTGTCCCTGTCCCTTCCATGGTGTCCCTGTCCCCTCCACGGTGTCCCTGTCCCTTCCATGGTGTCCTTGTCCCCTCCACGGTGTCCCTGTCCCTTCCATGGTGTCCCTGTCCCTTCCATGGTGTCCCCTCCACGGTGTCCCTGTCCCCTCCACGGTGTCCCTGTCCCCTCCACGGTGTCCCTGTCCCTTCCATGGTGTCCCTTCCATGGTGTCCCTGTCCCCTTTCTATGGTGTCCCTGTCCTCCCCATGGTGTCCTTGTCCCCTCCACGGTGTCCTTGTCCCCTCTCTGGTGTCCCCCTCACAGTGTCCTCGTCCCCTCCACTCTGTCCCTGTCCCCTCCCTGGTATCCCACCCATGGTGTCCCTGTCCCCTTCATGGTGTCCTTGTCCCCTCCATGGTGTCCCTGTCCCCTCCATGGTGTCCTTGTCCCCTCCATGGTGTCCCTTCCATGGTGTCCCTGTCCTCCCCATGGTGTCCCTGTCCCTTCTACGGTGTCCTTGTCCCCTCTCTGGTGTCCCCCTCACAGTGTCCTTGTCCCCTCTGCTCTGTCCCTGTCCCCTCCCTGGTATCCCACCCATGGTGTCCCTGCCCCCCCCATGGTGTCCCTGTCCCCTCATGGTGTCCTTGTCCCCTCCGTGCTGTCCCTGTCCCTTCCATGGTGTCCCTGTCCCCCCCATGGTGTCCCTGTCCTCCCCATGGTGTCCCTGTCCCCTTTCTATGGTGTCCCTGTCCCTTCCATGGTGTCCTTGCCCCTCCCTTTTGTCCCCCCCCCACATCCCCACATCCCCCCCACCCCTCCGCGGGGGTGGCGGTGCCCGGGGCGGGGAGCGCCGGGTCCTCCCCCTCCTCTCCCGTCCCTCCCTCCGGAGCGCGGTGCCCGAACCGGCCGGGCGAGCCTTGCGCAAGGCGGGTGCCGCGGGCACGGCCCCCCCGCCCCGCCACGCCCGCCCGGACTTCGGCCCCGCCGCCACCGCCCCACCGGGCCGGGCCGAGCCCCGCGGACACCCCCGGGCTCGGGGGCGCGGGGTCCCCCCGGGGGTGACGGGCTCGGTGTCCCCCCCCCCCCCCCCACCCCGCGTGGGCGCACAGGGCCCCCTTTGTGCGCGGGGCCCCCTCCCCTGGCACCGCACAAAGCCGCGATTGTGGCGGGCGGGACGGGAGGGGGGGGCTGAGCCCCCCGAAACCGGGACCCCCGGGGGCACGGAGGGGTGCGGGCCCCCCCCCCCCCGGACCCGGCAGACGTGACTCAGGCCCCGGCGCGGGGGGGCCGCGGTCAAAGGCGGCTTTGTCCGGCCCGGGACCCCTCCGGGGGCGGACGCAGCTCGGTGCCCGCACGGGAAGGGCCCCCCCGCCCCGGGCCGAGCTATTTTAGCAGGGAAGGGGCTATAAAAAGGTCCCAGCTGCGATGGCAGCGGCCCCCAGCCCCGACGCCCCGGGGATGGGCACGGGGGGCCCGGAAAAGGGGGTGCTGCGACCCCCGTGAAGCACCGGGGGGGGGTCCCCAGGGTGTTGGGGGGGCGAAGCATCCAGCACCCCCCCGATCCTCGTAGCCTTGAGCGCGCTGGGGCAGCGCTGGTGAATCATGAACGGCGGCTCCGAGGGTCCCACCGGGACCCCCCGGCACGGGGGGCTGCGGGGGCGCGACCCCCGGGTGCACCTGCCCGCGGGGGGGGGGGGGGGGGCGATGCCGGGGCCCCCCCGGGCGCCGCGGCGGCGGCGGGACCGGGCGTTATCAGCGCGGGGCCCCGCTGGCAGCTCCGGCACGTCCCCGCTATCAGCCGCGTGCCACCGCGGCCCCCGGCCCCCGCCGCCAGGAATAGCACCGGGGGACCCGGGGGGGCACCGGGGGGGGCACCGGGGACGGGGGGGGGGGCCAGGCGCGACCTCCTGCCCTCGGCCCCGGCGGCGGCACAAAGGGGGCTGTGTGCGCCGGGCCCCGGGCGAACAAAGGGGGCTCTCAGAGGGGACGGGGACCCGGCTTTGGGGGGTGCAGAGCTGCGGCCGCTCCCCTCGGTGTCCCCTCGGTGTCCCCGTGGTGTCCCTGAGCCCCCCGAGGTGTCCCTGAGCCCCCCGCTGTTGCCTCTCTCCCGTCCGTGCGATCCGGACCCCGTGGGTGGCAGCCGAGGCGTCGCCGGTGGCACATGGAGCAGGGGACACCCCGAGGGGTCCCCCGTGCGTCCCCCCCAAGCTCCGGGCACCCCCGGGCACCGCCGGCATCTCGGGGTGACGCCGGCCCCACCTGCGCGTCCAGCCCTCGGTGTTTTTCCTTTGGGTACTGAAAAACAACTCCCGGGCGGCCGCGGCCCTTCCGGGGTGCCGGGGGTGCGGGGGGGGCCGCGCGGGCAGGGCCGGGGCCCTTCCGAGGGTCCCGTCTGAAGGATCCCCCCCCCAAACCCCTCGGGGGTCCCACCCGGATCCCAAAGGCATCGGCGGGTCCCGGCCCCGCAGCCTAAAATTAGCCCGGGCAGCTGCGGGGCCGCAGGTGCCGAGCGCGGGAGGGGGCACCGAGAGCGGGACCGAGCCCGGGAGGGGGCACCGAACCCCGGGTGGGACCCCCGGGAAGGGGCACCGAGAGCGGGATCGACTCCCGGGAGGGGGCAGCGACCCCCGGGACAGACCCCCGGGAGGGGGCAGCGAGCCCCGGTCCCGCCGGAGCCACGATCGCGGGGGGGCTTTGCCGGTCCCGGTGCCCCCGGGGCCGTGGGGTCCCCCCCGGGACAGCGCCGGGGGATCCCGGGACGCTCCCGCGGGGGAAGCGGCCGCGGGAATTGCCGGGATTGGGTCGGGGTCCGGTACCGGCCGAATCGGGACACCAGGGGCGCCGGGACCCCCGAGCGCTCCCACTCCCGCCGCCCATCCCGGGAGCCCCGAGCGCTCGGGTGTTTCCGCGTTTCCTCCTTGCCCGCTCCGGCCGCGCAGCCCCGGTTCCCCCGTGCCCCCGGCGGTGCCGGTGCTCACCTGCCTGCGCGGCGCCGGGCGCGGGGGCGCGGAGCAGCAGCAGCAGCAGCAGCACCGCCCGGGGCCGCTCCCGGTGCCGGTGCGGCTCCATCGCGGCTCCGTGCGCGGGGCCCCGGTAGCGGCGGAGCGTGCCCGGGAATGCACCTGGCGCGGGGCCGCGGGGCGGGCGGGGCCGGGCCGGGCCGGGCCGGGCCGGGCGGGGCAGCGCCGGGAAGGAGGTGAGGAGGAGGAGGAGGGAGGGGGACACCCCGCTTCCCTCCCCGCCCCTCCCCGGGACCCGCCCGCCGCGCCCGGGGCGGTGGCACCGGGACCCTCCGCCCCCGCCGGGCCGGGCACGGCCGGGACCGGCCCCAGCGCGACGCCCCCAGCCCGGTCCGGCCCCTCCCGGCTCGTTCGGGTGAAGCCCCGGTGCCCCCCCCGGCCCCAGCCCGGTCCGGCCCCTCCCGGCTCGTTCGGGTGAAGCCCCGGTGCCCCCCCCGGCCCCAGCCCGGTCCTGCCGCCCCCCGGCGCCGGTCCCGGGACAAAATTCGTCCCTCGGTGCCCCCCACCCAGCCCCGTTCACGGCCTGGCCCCACTGCGGCCCCCCCAAAACAGGGGAGAGGGGTCGGGCTCCACCGCAGCCCCCCCAAATCCGCTTCCAGATTGACGCCCCCCCACCCCGCTCCGCTCCCCCAAAACCGGGGGGGGGTCTGACCCCCACTCCGGCCCCCCCAGCTCGGGACAGGTCCTGGCCCTGGGGAGGATTTGGGGACCCAGAGCCCCTCCTGGGGGAGGGTTTGGGGTCAGGGGAGGGGTTTGGGGGCACCGGGGCAGCCCCCCCACCCTCTGCAGGCAGGGGGTGCCCCCCGAGCCCCCCCAAACGCACCCGGACAGCACCAGGGGGAAGAGCCCCCCCATTTCCCCCCTCCAGGGTGGGCAGCAGCCCCCAGCCCCACACTGGGGGACCCCAGTTCCCCCCATAACGAGGGAGCTGAGAACCCATCAGGAAACTCCCCCTCCCCAAATTTCCAAATCCCCCCCAAAAAACCACAGGAGCCAGGCTTGGAGCAGCCCCCCCCTCAAGATATGGGGTGACCCCAGAGCCCCCCCATAAGGAGGGGGCTGAGAACCCCTCAGGACCCCCCCCCCAATTCCCGAATCGCCCCAAGAACACGGAGCCGGCTCGGAGCAGATCCTTTATTGACTCCGCGCTCGGGGGTCCCGCACTGGGCCGGGGGCTCCTCACATGGGCTTGGGGGGGGGCCGGGGGGCTGCTCCCTGCAGAGAGAACCCACGGTTAGGGGGGCACCGACCCCCGGAGACCCCCCCGGACCCTTCCAGAACCCCCCAAACCCCCTTGAGATGCCCCAAGGGACCCCCGGGACCCCTCCAGGGCTCTCCCAGGCCCCCCAAGACCCCCTGGGACTCTCCAGGACCCTCTCAGAACCCCCTGGGACCCCCTCAGAAGCCCTGTGGATCCCTCCAGGACCCCCTGGGACCCCCCCAAGACCCCCTGGGATTCTCCCAGACCCTTCCAGGACCCCCTGGGACCCCTCCAGGACCCCTTGGGACTCTCCCAGACTCCTCCAGGAGCCCCTGGGACCCTCCCAGACCCCTTGGGACCCCCCCAGGACCCCCTGAGACCCCTCCAGGACCCCCTGGAATTCTCCCAAACCTCTCCAGGACCCCCTGAGACCCTCCCAGACCCCTCCAGGACCCCCTGGGACCCCTCCAGGACCCCCTGGGACCCTCCCAGACCCCTCCAGGATTCCCTGGGACCCTCCCAGACCCCTCCAGGATCCCCTGGGACTCTCCCAGACCCCCTAGGACCCTCCCGGGACCCCTCCAGGACCCCCTGGAACCCTCCCAGAGCCCCTGAGACCCCTCCAGGACCCCCTGGAACTCTCCCAAACCCCTCCAGGACCCCCTGAGACCCTCCCAGACCCCTCCAGGACACCCTGGGACCCCTCCAGGACTCCCTGGAACCCTCCCAGACCTCTCCAGGACCCCCTGGGACCCCTCCAGGACCCCCTGGAACTCTCCCAAACCCCTCCCAGACCCCTCCAGGACCCCCTGAGACCCCTCCAGGACCCCCTGAGACCCTCCCAGACCCCTTGGGACCCCCCCAGGACCCCCTGAGACCCCTCCAGGACTCCCTGGAATTCTCCCAAACCCCTCCAGGACCCCCTGGGACTCTCCCAGACCCCTCCAGGACACCCTGGGACCCCTCCAGGACCCCCTGGGACCCTCCCAGACCCCTCCGGGACCCCTCCAGGATCCCCTGGGACTCTCCCAGACCCCTCCAGGACCCCCTGGGACCCTCCCAGAGCCCCTGAGACCCCTCCAGGACCCCCTGGGACCCCTCCAGGATCCCCTGGGACCCTCCCAGACCCCTCCGGGACCCCTCCAGGATTCCCTGGGACCCTCCCAGACCCCTCCAGGATCCCCTGGGACTCTCCCAGACCCCCTAGGACCCTCCCAGACCCCTCCAGGACACCCTGGGACCCCTCCAGGATCCCCTGGGACCCTCCCAGACCCCTCCGGGACCCCTCCAGGATCCCCTGGGACCCTCCCAGACCCCTCCAGGATCCCCTAGGACCCTCCCGGGACCCCTCCAGGACCCCCTGGGACCCTCCCAGACCCCCTGAGACCCCTCCAGGACCCCCTGGAACTCTCCCAAACCCCTCCAGGACCCTTTGGGACCCCCCCCAGGACCCCCTGGGACTCTCCCAGACTCCTCCAGGATGCCCTGGGACCCTCCCAGACCCCTCCAGGACACCCTGGGACCCCTCCAGGACCCCTTGGGACCCTCCCAGACCCCTTGGGACCCCTCCAGGATCCCCACAGACCCTCCCAGACCCCTCCAGGACCCCCTGAGACCCCTCCAGGACCCCCTGGAACTCTCCCAGACCCCCTGAGACCCCTCCCAGGACCCCCTGGGACCTTCCCAGACCCCCTGAGACCCCTCCCAGGACCCCCTGGAACTCTCCCAAACCCCCTGTGACCCCTCCAGGACTCCCTGAGACCCTCCCAGACCCCTCCAGGACCCCCCCAGGACCCCCGGGACTCACAGCGGGGCGGAAGCGGGGCGGGGGGGTGCGGTCCTTGCGGGCCTCGCGGGAGCGGTTCCGCACCACCTTGCTGTGGATGGCGCAGCTGACGCAGTAATGCAGCTTCACGTACAGCTTGGGCAGCACGTAGGCTGTGGGAGGGGGCACGGGGGGTCAGGGACCCCAAAAACACCCCTGGGACAGAGCAGGATACCCCAAACCCCACCCCGGGACAGACCTGACCCCACCCAGGCATGGTGGGAGCTGCTATGGGGTGGAACAGTGACCCCAAAAACACCCCTGGGACAGAGCAGGATACCCCAAACCCCACCCTGAGACAGACCTGACCCCACCCAGGCAGGGTGGGAGCTGCTATGGGGTGGAACAGTGACCCCAATCCCCCCGGTTCTGTCTCGAGGAGGGTGGATCTGCTGGGGAGGGGGCTCAGAGACCCCAAAAACACCCCCGGGACAGAGCAGGAAACCCCAAACCCCACCCTGGGACAGACCTGACCCCACCCAGGGACGGTGACCCCAAACCCATCCCAGCACGGCCCTGTCTTCACCCAGGGATCTTTTGGGGAGGGGGCACAGGGGGGGTCAAAGACCCCAAAAAACACCCCCAGGACAGACCAGAGACCCCCAAAATCTCCCTGGGATAACCCAGAGACCCCCAAACTGCCCCTGATCCAAGCAGGGTTTGGGTGTTTCGGGGTGGGGGGCAGAGGGAATGGGGTGGGCTCTGATGGGGGCAGGGGGGGCTGTTTTGGGGGGACAGGAGAAGTGGGGGGGGGGTAATTTTGGGGGGGTGATGGGGAGCAGGGTGGGACATTCTGAGGGTCTGATTTGGGGGTGGCAGATGGAGGAGGGTGGGATATTTGGGGGGGACAGGGTGGGGTATTTTGGGGGGGCAAGGGGCTGCTTTTGGGGGGGCAAGGGGCTGCTTTTGGGGGGCAGAGGCAGCAGGGTGGGCTGATTTTGGGGGGGATCTTTGGGGTGCCAGGATGGGTTATTTGGGGGGAATCAGGGCAGGCTATTTTGGGGTGACAAAAGGACTGTTTTTGGGGTGATAAAAGGACTATTTTTGGGGTGATAAAAGGACTATTTTGGGGTGACAAAAGGACTATTTTTGGGGTGACACGGTGAGCAGGGGGGCTATTTCAGGGAGCTATTTTGGGGTGACAAAAGGACTATTTTTGGGGTGATAAAAGGACTATTTTGGGGTGACAAAAGGGCTGTTTTTGGGTGACAAAAGGACTGTTTTTGGGGTGACACGGTGAGCAGGGGGGGCTATTTAGGGGGGCTATTTAGGGATGACAGAGAGGCTGCTTTTGGGGGTGCCAGGATGGGTTATTTGGGGGGAATCAGGGCAGGCTATTTTGGGGTGACAAAAGGACTGTTTTTGGGGTGACAAAAGGACTGTTTTTGGGGTGACACGGTGAGCAGGGGGGCTATTTCGGGGGGCTATTTAGGGGAGCTATTTTGGGGTGATAAAAGGACTATTTTTGGGGTGATAAAAGGACTACTTTTGGGGTGACACGGTGAGAAGTGGAGGCTATTTAGGGAGGCAAGGGGAGCTATTTTGGGGTGACAAAAGGACTATTTTGAGGGTGACAAAAGGACTATTTTGGGGTGACACGGTGAGCAGGACGAGCTATTTCAGGGGTGAACAGGGGGTTATTTTGGGGGGGCCCCCCAGCAGCTCACAGTCGAACACGCTGGCCTCGGAGATGTCCCTGACGGCCGCGGCCTCCACGATGTTCCTGATGACGAATTTCTTGATGGCCTTGTCCTTGGGCACGCAGCGGGCGCAGTTGGTGCAGCGGATGGGCTGCACGTGCCCGCGGCCCTTCTTGGCCCTCCCGTTGTTCCTCCTCTTCTTCGTCTGCGCCGGGAAAGGCCGGGATCAATCGCCGGCATCCCGGAGAATCTCCGCCCCGCCAAAGGAATTCCCACCTCAAAGCCACCCCCAGCCCCAAAACGACCCCCAAAAAAGTCCCATCCGCGCCCCCCCCAGCCCCAAAACGACCCCCAAAAAGTCCCATCCGCGCCCCCCTCCAGTCCCACACGGGCCTTGGGGTGTCCCCTGTACCTTCCGCCCCTACAGGGACCCCATCCACCCCCCCTCAGTCACCCCAAATATCACCCTCAGATGCCCCAAAAGCATCTCCTGCCCCACACGTGGCCCGCCCCCTTAGAAACCCCCCTAATGCCCCCTCCCCGAAACCCCAGGACCCCTCTCCTCAACACCCCCTGCCCCATATGGGCCCCACATCCCTCTCCGAGCCCGCTCCAAATCCCCCTGGAGACCCCAAAGCCCCTCCCGCAGCTCTCAGGGCGCCCCTCCCGGTACCCCGAGAAGCACCCCAAGGGCCCCCCTCAGCATCCCATACCCCACACGGACCCCACGTCCCTCTCCGGGGCCTCAGAACCCTCACAGAGCCCCCCCCCCAAACCCCTCCTGAGGCCGTCACGACCCCTCCCACGCCCCCCCCGCCACTCTCGCACACCGCCCAAAGCCCCCCCAGGGGTCCTTCTCGACACCCCCTGCCCCATAAGGGCCCCACATCCCTTTCCCAGCCCTCTCGGTCCCCTCCGAGCCCCATCCGCGCCCCCCGGAGCCCCCCGGGCCGCCCCGGCCACGCCGCGCTCACCATGGCGGCTCTGAGGGAGCGGCGGAAGAGGCGCGGCCGCAGCACCGCTGTCGTTATATCCGTCCGCTCCCTCCGCCCGGAAGCGCCGCCGCCACCGCCGCTCCGGCCCCTGCGGGGACCCCCGAAGCGGCCTCGCAGAAGCTCCGCCCGAGGCACCGGGGCGGGTGGGAGCGGCGGCGAGCGGCGGGAATTGGGGGGGAGAATTAACGGGAGCGGGGGTGAGATGGGGACTATTTTTCCTGCGAGGGGCGGAGGGATTCGTGCCGCGCGCGAGGCGTGAGGTTTACCGCGCCGTGCGTGCGACGTCACCCGCAGGGCGCGCGCCGCGGGGGCTGCTGGGAAATGGAGTCCGAACGGGTATGGGGGGGGTCCCCTCCTGTCCATGGGGGTCCCCCGTGACGTGGGGGGGTCCCCCAGCCCCGGGGGTCCCCAGTGCCATTTGTGTCCCCCCCGGTGTCCTGTGTCCCCCCAAACCTCTAAACGAGACCCCAATGTCCTTTTCCCCCCAATTTCTGGGGGTCCCCAGTGCCATTTGTGTCCCCCCCGGTGTCCTGTGTCCCCCCAAACCCCTAAACGAGACCCCAATGTCCTTTTCCCCCAATTCCTCCGTGTCCCCAATGTCCTGTGTCCCCCCCAAAACCCCTCCAAGATACCCCCAATGTCCTTCTCCCCACTCCCTGGGGGTCCCCAATGTCATTTGTGTCCCCAAAACCCCTCCAAGATACCCCCAATGTCCTTTTTCCCCCAATTTCTGGGGGTCCCCAGTGCCATTTGTGTCCCCCCCGGTGTCCTGTGTCCCCCCAAACCCCTAAATGAGACCCCAATGTCCTTTTCCCCCCAATTTCTGGGGGTCCCCAGTGCCATTTGTGTCCCCCCCGGTGTCCTGTGTCCCCCCAAACCCCTAAATGAGACCCCAAAGTCCTTTTCCCCACTCCCTGTGTGTCCCCAATGTCCCTTGTCCCTTCCTGGGGTCCCTTCCCAGTGTCCTGTGTCCCCCCAAACCCCAAAACGAGACCCCAATGTCCTTTTCCCCCCATTCCTGGGGGTCCCCAATGCCATTTGTGTCCCCCCCAGTGTCCTGTGTCCCCCCCAAACCCCAAAACGAGACCCCAATGTCCTTTTCCCCCCATTCCTGGGGGTCCCCAATGCCATTTGTGTCCCCCCCAGTGTCCTGTGTCCCCCCCAAACCCCAAAACGAGACCCCAATGTCCTTTTCCCCCCATTCCTGGGGATCCCCAGTGCCATTTGTGTCCCCCCCGGTGTCCTGTGTCCCCCCAAACCCCTAAACGAGACCCCAATGTCCTTTTCCCCCAATTCCTCCGTGTCCCCAATGTCCTGTGTCCCCCCCAAAACCCCTCCAAGATACCCCCAATGTCCTTCTCCCCACTCCCTGGGGGTCCCCAATGTCATTTGTGTCCCCAAAACCCCTCCAAGATACCCCCAATGTCCTTTTTCCCCCAATTTCTGGGGGTCCCCAGTGCCATTTGTGTCCCCCCCGGTGTCCTGTGTCCCCCCAAACCCCTAAATGAGACCCCAAAGTCCTTTTCCCCACTCCCTGTGTGTCCCCAATGTCCCTTGTCCCTTCCTGGGGTCCCTTCCCAGTGTCCTGTGTCCCCCCAAACCCCAAAACGAGACCCCAATGTCCTTTTCCCCCCATTCCTGGGGGTCCCCAATGCCATTTGTGTCCCCCCCCAGTGTCCTGTGTCCCCCCCAAACCCCAAAACGAGACCCCAATGTCCTTTTCCCCCCATTCCTGGGGGTCCCCAATGCCATTTGTGTCCCCCCCAGTGTCCTGTGTCCCCCCAAACCCCTAAACGAGACCCCAATGTCCTTTTCCCCCAATTCCTCCGTGTCCCCAATGTCCTGTGTCCCCCCCAAAACCCCTCCAAGATACCCCCAATGTCCTTTTTCCCCCAATTTCTGGGGGTCCCCAATGCCATTTGTGTCCCCAAAACCCCTCCAAGATACCCCCAATGTCCTTTTCCCCCCATTCCTGGGGGTCCCCAGTGCCATTTGTGTCCCCCCCAGTGTCCTGTGTCCCCCCCAAACCCCAAAACGAGACCCCAATGTCCTTTTCCCCCCCAATTTCTGGGGGTCCCCAGTGCCATTTGTGTCCCCCCCGGTGTCCTGTGTCCCCCCAAACCCCTAAACGAGACCCCAATGTCCTTTTCCCCACTCCCTGGGGGTCCCCAATGTCATTTGTGTCCCCAAAACCCCTCCAAGATACCCCCAATGTCCTTCTCCCCCCATTCCTGGGGGTCCCCAGTGCCATTTGTGTCCCCCCCGGTGTCCTGTGTCCCCCCAAACCCCTAAATGAGACCCCAATGTCCTTTCCCCCCATTCCTGGGGGTCCCTTCCCCTCAAAGCCCACCCCAGAAGCAGCCCCCAGCTGAGCAAAGGGATTTTTTGGGGTGAGGGGGGGGCACATTAAATTATTCCTGTTTATTTATAACAGACCCTCAGCCAGTACAGTACAAAACTTACAGTAGATCTCGTTACACAAATCATTAATTACAATATTTTACAGATACAAAAGCTCCCGGGAAAAGGGAAAATTGGGGAAAAGGGGTCCAAAAGCGAGTCCAAAACCTCACAAAAAAAGGGCAAAGCCAAAAAAAAAAACCAAACCAAAAAAAAAAAAACCAAACGAAAAAACCAAACCAACCAAAAAGAGACGACAGCGAATCCATGAATTCCTCGGGATTTTGGGGAAAAATGGGGGTGGGAGGGGGGGTATTGCACATCCTCGTTTGTTCTTCATCCATCGGATTTAAAAAATAGATATTTACAGGGATAAAGCCACCTGGAGGTCTTACAAAATTCCTACAGTTTCGGGTCAGACGCCGAAAAAAGGGGGAAAAAAAATGGGGGGCAGGATGGAAAAGGGGGGAAAAATGGAAAAGGGGGGGAAAAAAAGGGGAAAAGGGGAGAAAAAGGGGAAAAGGGAGGAAAAAAGGGGGGAAAATGGGAAAGGGGAAAAAGAAAATGGAAAAAAGAAATGGGGAAAAAGTGGAAAAGGGGAAAAAGAAAATGGGAAAAAGGAAAAAAAGAAATGGAGAAAAAGGGGAAAAGAAATGGAAAAGGGGAAAAAGAAAATGGGAAAAAGAAATGGAAAAAAGAAAAGGGGAAAAAGGGGAAAAGAAATGGAAAGGGGGGGAAAAAAAGGAAAAGTGGGGAAAAAAAGGAAAAGGAGAGAAAGAAAATGGAAAAGTGGGGAAAAAAATGGAAAAAAGAAATGGAAAAAGGGGAAAAAATGGAAAAGTGGGAGGAAAAAGGAAAAGGAGAGAAAGAAAATGGAAAAAGGGAGAAAGAAAATGGAAAAGTGGGGGAAAAAAATGGAAAAAAGAAATGGAAAAAGGGGGAAAAAAACCCCAACCCAACCAACCCAAGAAGGGCTGGAAACGGCAGAGCTTTGATTTGGGTTAAAAAAACCCTTTTTGGGGTTCAAACCCCCCATTTTTGGGTTAAAAACCCCCCACTTTGGGGTTAGAAACCCTGTTTTGGGTTAAAAGCCCCCTGTTTTTGGGTTGGTCTGGGCGCTGGGGGAGGGGTGGGGGCCGTGGGCACCCCCAAAAGGGCAGCTGGGAACAGGGGGACCCCCCTGCCCCGAGCCCCCCTCCCCCCCGAGCTGCCAGGCGCTGGGGAGGAGGGGGAGAAGAGGTGGGGAAAAAGGGGGAAAATGCCCCAAAATCCCCAAAAAAGCAGGGAAGGGGGGGCGCAGGGGGGGGCAGCGGGCGCTGCTGAGGTGCTCGTGGTGTCCCCTCGCCGGGGACAGCTTTGGTTTGGCCCCCGCAGCCACCGCGGGGGCGTTTTATGCATCCTGGGCCGGGGGATGCGGGACCCCCGCCGGGGGGAAAATGGGGTGGGGGGACCCCAGAGCTGAGGGAGGGGACCCCAGAATTGAGGGGTGGGGTCTCCATGGGTGGGGGGGATGCAGTGAGGGGTCCTGCGGTTCTGGGGTTGGGGTCTTGTATAGGTGAGGGGCTGAGGTTGGGGGGCCGCAGTTCTGGGGGGTCCCCAGTACTGAGGTGGGGGGGGGGGGGGGTTCTGGGGGTCATTGTGGGTGGGGGTCCCCATGGGTGGGGGGGCTGCAGTGAGGGGTGCCCCAGTCCCAAGGGATAGGGGGGGGTCCTCAAGGGTGAGGGGCTGCAATTGGGGGTCCCCAGCACTGAAGGTTTGGGGTGGCGGTCCCCAATTCCAAGGGGTGGGGGCTGGGGGGACCCCATGGGTGGGGGGGCTGCAGCGAGGGGTCCCCCCAACATTGAGGGGTGGGGCTTGGGCTGGGGGTCCCCACTGGGGGGGATCCCCCAGTTCTGGGGGCTGGGGTGACCCCACGGGTGGGGGGGCTGTGACTGGGGGTCCCCATGGCCGGGGGTCCCCCAGATCGGAAGGGTTGGGGAGTGGGGGGACCCCAGATGGGTGGGGGGGCTGCAGCAAGGCGTCCCCCAGCACGGAGGGGTGGGGTCCCCATGGGGCTGGTGGGGTCCCCAGGTCTGAGGGGGGCTGGGATTTGGGGTCCTCTGAGCTCCCCCCCTTTGTCAGACCCCAAACTCGGGGGTGTTCCTGGGGGTCCCAGATTTGGGGGTCCCACCCTGCATGTGCCGAGGAGGAGGAGGAGACCCCAGGATCCAAGCCGGGACCCTCATCCTTCATTTTTAGGGGTTCGGGGGGAATCCGGGAAGGATCCTGGGGGATGCCAGGGGGTCCCCACGTCCCATTTTGGGGTTTCCCGGTTAAAGCTCGGGACGGGGCAGCTCCCCCCGGGCTGGGGGGGTCAGGCCGGGGTTTGGGGGGTCCCGGATGGGGGGGGGGGGGGGGGGTTTAGCACCGAATTTTGAGGTTCCTTTAGCCCGGGAATGGGGCCGGGCAGTGCCGGACTCGGAGCCGGCGGGGGCGGGGCAGGGGGGGGAACAGTCTCCAAAATTCAAGTGAGACCTTTTTTTTTTTGTCTTCTTCATCTTTTTTCTTTCTTTCTTTTTTTTTTTTTTTTTTTTTTTTTTTTTTGGGGTGAAAAAACCCCCAAGAATTATCAAAAGAGCAACCGAAAAGCTTAATAAATAATGGGGGCAAAGGGGGGGGAAAAAAGCACAAAAAAAAAAGTCCGTTCCTATTCAATATTTAAATAATTCCGTCAATAAAAAAGCGGATTAAGGTCTCCCCCTAGGCGGGGCCGGTCGTTTTTTTGGGGTGGGGTTCTGGTTTTGGGTGTTTTTTTGTTGTTTTTAAATACTTTTTTTGTTGTTGTTGTTGTTTTTATAGCCAAAGTCAGTGCAAAGGAGTATAAAAGAAAAAAATAAAAACAACACAACCCAACAGTTCCACGCCCTAAGGATGGGAGGGGCCGCACTAAAGACGGGGAGGGGAAAATGGGGGGAAACCGGGGAAAATCGGGCAATTGGAGGCGGGGCGACTTTTCCAACCTCACATTTCGAGCTCGCCGCAACGATGTGGGAGGGGAAAATCGGGGAAAATGGGGGAAAATCGGGGAAAACCGGGGAAAATCGGGCACTTGGAGGCGGGGCGATTTTCCCAACCTCACATTTCGAGCTCGCCGCGCACAATGTGGGAGGGGAAAACCGGGGAAAATGGGGGAAAATTGGGGAAAACCGGGGAAAATCGGGCAATTGGAGGCGGGGCGACTTTTCCAACCTCACATTTCGAGCTCGCCGCGCGCGATATGGGAGGAGAAAACCGGGGAAAACCGGGAAAAATGGGGGAAAACCGGGGCAAATCGGGCAATTGGAGGCGGGGCGACTTTTCCAACCTCACATTTCGAGCTCACCGCGCGCGATGTGGGAGGGGAAAATGGGGAAAAACCAGGAAATTGGAGGCGGGGCGATTTTCCCAACCTCACATTTCGAGCTCGCCGCGCACGATGTGGGAGGGGAAACAGGGGAAAATCGGGGAAAATGGGGGAAAATCGGGGCAAATCGGGCAATTGGAGGCGGGGCGACTTTTCCAACCTTACATTTCGAGCTCGCCGCGCGCGATGTGGGAGGGGAAAATGGGGAAAAACCAGGAAATTGGAGGCGGGGCGATTTTCCCAACCTCACATTTTGAGCTCGCCGCGCACGATGTGGGAGGGGAAAACCGGGGAATTTGAGGAGGGGATTTTCCAAGCTCAGATTTTGTGCTCGCCGCGCACGATGTGGGAGGAGAACTCGTACCGGTCCTGGCTGCGGTAGCCGCAGATGTTGCACTCGAAAGGGTCCCTGAAGCCGTGGCAGCCCATGTGGATGGTGAACATGACGTGGTCCAGGAACAGCACCCGGCAGTGCTCGCAGCAGAAGGCCCGCAGCTGCTCGCCGTCCTCGTTGAGCACCCGCAGCGAATCCTTCGGGAAGCACCGCGCCGCCCCCTCGGGCCCCTCCTTGGGCTCCTCTTTGGCGAACGCGGGGCTGTGCCGGCTGCTGCCGCCCGGCCGCTCCTCCTGGATGCTCTCGGTGTCCGTGGAGTCCTGGCAGCCGTTGGAAGGGGAGCCTCCGGGATCGCGGCTGCGGAAGATCACCGGGATCCCTTCCGGGCCGTCCTCGGAAGCTTCGCGGCCCCGCGGCAGCTCCAGGCGGGCGGGCAGCGCTTGGATCTGGGTGTAGACGGAGCTGATGACCGGGGTCACCTCGGTGATGCAGTTCGTGGCCAGGCGGAGCGGCCGCAGAGGGTCCCCGGCGCCCAGCAGGGACAGGGGCCCGGCGTAGGGCGGGTCCAGGGGGTGGCCGCGGGCAGGGACCACGTCCACGTCCTTCTCGAAGCCCGGGCTGACATCGAACGGCAGCTCCGAGAGGGCGAAGCGCATCTGCTTCTCGCCTGTGGGGCGGAGACAGGGGTTGGGGTGGGGCGGGGACACCCCCAGGGCACCCCAAAGTCAGAGAGAGGGGTTGGGGTGGGATGGGGGCACTCCCAGGGCACCCCAAAGTCAGAGAGAGGGGTTGGGGTGGGATGGGATGGGATGGGGGCACTCCCAGGGCACCCCAAAGTCAGAGAGAGGGGTTGGGGCGGGGCGGGGACAGCCCCAGAGATCCCCAAAGTCAGAGAGAGGGGTTGGAGTGGGATGGGGGCACCCCCAGGGCACCCCAAAATCAGAGAGAGGGGTTGGGGTGGGGCGAGGACACCTCCAGGGCACCCCAAAGTCAGAGAGAGGGGATGGGGTGGGGTTGGGACACCCCCAAGTCAGAGAGAGGGGCTTGGGATGGGATGGGGGCACCCCCAGGGCACCCCAAAGTCAGAGACAGGGGTTTGGGGTTTTGGGAGCCCCCAGAGCATCCCCAGATCGGAGAGAAGGGTTGGGGTAGGATGGGGAAACCCCCAGAGCACCCCAAAATCAGAGAGAGGGGTTGGGGTGGGCAGGTTTGGGGTTCCACGATCCCTCAGATCATCCCAAAATCAGAGACAGGGGTTGGGGTGGGCAGGTTTGGGGTTCCACGATCCCCCAGAGCACCCCAAAATCAGAGACAGGGGTTGGGGTGGGCAGGTTTGGGGTTCCACGATCCCTCAGATCATCCCAAAATCAGAGACAGGGGTTGGGGTGGGCAGGTTTGGGGTTCCACGATCCCTCAGATCATCCCAAAATCAGAGACAGGGGTTGGGGTGGGCAGGTTTGGGGTTCCACGATCCCCCAGAGCACCCCAAAATCAGAGACAGGGGTTGGGGTGGGCAGGTTTGGGGTTCCACGATCCCCCAGAGCACCCCAAAATCAGAGACAGGGGTTGGGGTGGGCAGGTTTGGGGTTCCACGATCCCCCAGAGCACCCCAAAATCAGAGAGAGGGGTTGGGGTGGGCAGGTTTGGGGTTCCACGATCCCCCAGAGCACCCCAAAATCAGAGACAGGGGTTGGGGTGGGCAGGTTTGGGGTTCCACGATCCCTCAGATCATCCCAAAATCAGAGACAGGGGTTGGGGTGGGCAGGTTTGGGGTTCCACGATCCCCCAGAGCACCCCAAAATCAGAGACAGGGGTTGGAGTGGGCCCTCAGCCCCCCAGTATTGGAAATAATGAGGGAGAAAAGCAGCAGGAATTGGGCAACGGGGGAGAAAAATGGCAAAAGAGGGGTTGGGATGGGGCAGGTTTGGGGTTGGGGTCGGGATCAGGACTATGAGGAGACCCCAAATCCAGTGGGGGAGGGATTTGGGAATGATCCTGGAATGATCCTGAGGGGGGGGGTCCCCGTGTCCCATTCCAGGAATTCCTTGGATTAAGTTTGGGATTTAGCAGCTCCCCTCAGGCTGGGGGGTCCTAAGGGGGTTCAGCCCCAAATTTTGGGTTCATTTTTCCTGGGAATGGGGCCGGGAGCTGGGGAAAGGTCTCCAAAATTCCAGTGGGATTTTTTTTTTTTTTTGGGGGGGGGGAGGTAAAAACCCCAAAGTTATCAAAATACAACCCAAAAGGTTCATAAATAACAGGGGGAGGGGAGAGAAGTGGGGGGAATGGCCCAAAAATTCCAGGAATATCCAATATTTGAGGGGGGAATTTTTTATTGATAGGGTTGTGGTTTTTTTTTAATTTGAGGCGTTTTTTTTTAATTTGAAGGGTTTTTTTTTAAGTTGAGGGATTTTTTTTTACTTTGAGGAGATTTTTTTAAAAATTTGATGAGGATTTTTTAAGTTTCAGGACTTTTAAAAAGTTGAACTTGTTTTTTGTAATTTAAGGGTGGTTTTTTTTTAATTCGAGGGGAGAATTTTTTGAGGTTTTTTTCATTTGAGGGTGTTTTTCTTTTTATTTTAAGGGGTTTTTTTTACTTTGAGAGTTTCTTCTTTCTATGAGGGGAGATTTTTTTAATATGAGGGCGTTTTGTTAATTTGAGGAGGTTTTTGTTAATTTGAGTGGTTTCATGTTCATTTAAGGGAGTATTTTTTAACATGAAGGGGGATTTTTTTAATTGGAGGGCTTTTTGTTAATTTGAGCGGGTTTTTCTTCATTTGAGGGGGGATTGTTTCAATTTAAGGAGGTTTTTTTTAAATTTGAGGGGTTATTTTTCCTTTTGAGGGGAGAAGTTTTTAATTTGAGGGGGACCTTCTAAATGCGAGGGGTTTTTTGTTCATTTGAGGAGTTTTTTGTTCATTTGAGGAGCGTTTTTTTAAATTCGAGAGGGTTTTGAAAAATTTGAGCGTTTTTTTTAATTTAAGGTGGTTTTCCTCTAATTCAGGGGGAGAATTTTTTAATTTGAGGGGGATCTTTTTAATTTAAGGGGTTTTTAAAAAATTATTTAAGGTTTTTTCTTACTTTGAGGCCCACTTTGAGGCCTTGGTGTGGGGTTTGAGTGTTTTTTTGTTAATTTGTGGGGTTTTTTTGATTTAATGTGGGTTTTTTTCAGTGTGAGGGGAGATTTTTTAAATTTAAGGGTTTTTTAAAATGAGTTCCTTTTCTTTTAATTTCAGGTTTGGTTTTTTTTTAATTTTGAGCAGGTTTTTTGTTAATTTGAGGGGTTTTTTGTTAATTTGTGGGGTTAATTTGAGGGTTTTTCAATGTGGAGATTTTTTTTATTTAAAGGTTTTTTAAAATGAGCTCCTTTTCTTTCAATTTCAGGTTTGTTTTTCAATAATTTTGAGCAGGTTTTTAGTTAATTTGAGGGTTTTTTTGCTGATTTGTGGGGTTAATTTGAGGGATTGTTTAATGTGAGGGGAGATTTTTTAAATTTAAAGGTTTTTTAAAATGAGTTGCTTTTCTTTTAATATCAGGGTTTTTAAAATTAATTTTGAGCAGGTTTTTTGTTAATTTGAAGGCTTTTTTGATTTAATGTGGGTTTTTTTCAGTGTGAGGGGAGATTTTTTAAATTTAAGAGTTTTTTAAAATGAGTTCCTTTTCTTTCAGGTTTGGTTTTCATTAATTTTGAGCAGGTTTTTTGTTAATTTGAGGGGTTTTTTGTTAATTTTGAGGGGTTTTTTGTTAATTTGTGGGGTTAATTTGAGGGATTGTTTAATGTGAGGGGAGACTTTTTAAATTTAAGTTTTTTTTTAATGAGTTGCTTTTCTTTTAATATCAGGGTTTTTAAAATTAATTTTGAGCAGGTTTTTTGTTAATTTGAGGGCTTTTTTGATTTAATGTGGGGTTTTTCAGTGTGAGGGGAGACTTTTTAAATTTAAGGGTTTTTTAAAATGAGTTGCTTTTCTTTCAATATCAGGGGTTTTTAAATTAATTTTGAGCAGGTTTTTAGTTAATTTGAGGGTTTTTTTGCTGATTTGTGGGGTTAATTTGAGGGATTGTTTAATGTGAGGGGAGTTTTTTTAATTTAAAGGGTTTTTTTAATGAGTTGCTTTTCTTTTAATATCAGGGGGTTTTTTTATTAATTTTGAGCAGTTTTTTTGTTAATTTGAGGGTTTTTTTGATTTAATGTGGGGTTTTTTCAATGTGAGGGGAGATTTTTTAAATTTAAGAGTTTTTTAAAATGAGTTCCTTTTCTTTTAATTCCAGGTTTGGTTTTCATTAATTTTGAGCAGGTTTTTTGTTAATTTGAGGGGGTTTTTGTTAATTTGAGGGTTTTTTTGTTAATTTGTGGGGTTAATTTGAGGGATTGTTTAATGTGAGGGGAGACTTTTTAAATTTAAGGTTTTTTTTAATGAGTTGCTTTTCTTTTAATATCAGGGGGTTTTTTATTAATTTTGAGCAGTTTTTTTGTTAATTTGAGGGCTTTTTTGATTTAATGTGGGGTTTTTTCAGCGTGAGGGGAGATTTTTTAAATTTAAGAGTTTTTTAAAATGAGTTCCTTTTCTTTCAGGTTTGGTTTTCATTAATTTTGAGCAGGTTTTTAGTTAATTTGAGGTTTTTTTTGCTGATTTGTGGGGTTAATTTGAGGGATTGTTTAATGTGAGGGGAGTTTTTTTAAATTTAAGAGTTTTTTAAAATGAGTTCCTTTTCTTTTAATTCCAGGTTTGGTTTTCAATAATTTTGAGCAGGTTTTTTGTTAATTTGAGGGGTTTTTAGTTAATTTGAGGGGTTTTTTGTTAATTTGTGGGGTTCATTTGAGGGATTGTTCAATGTGAGGGGAGACTTTTTAAATTTAGGGGGGTTTTTTAAAATGAGTTGCTTTTCTTTTAATATCAGGGTTTTTAAAATTAATTTTGAGCAGGTTTTATGTTAATTTGAGGGGTTTTTAGTTAATTTGAGGCCACTTTGAGGCCTTTGTGTGGGGATTCCCCTTCCGGCACCGCTCCCGGCCCCCCCCAAGCCCCACAAATCCCTGAGGCCGCTCCTCATCTCCCTGAGGATTTTTCCATCTTTTCCCTGGAAAACCCCAGCCCCTCACGCACGAATTTCTGTGGCGTGGAGCGTTTCCTCTTGGGTTTTTGTTAATTTGAGGCGTGGGGGTGGAGGGGGGGGGGGTAATTTGAGGGTTTTTTTTATTTAATGTGGGGTTTTTTTAAATGCGAGTTTTTTTAATTAAAGCCTTTTTTTTAAAAAAAAGAGCTGCTTTTCTTTTAATTTCAATTTATTGCTTTTTTATTTTTTGAGCCGGTTTTTTATTAATTTGAGGAGCTTTTCTGTTCATTTGAGCCTCATCTCGAGGCCTTTGTGTGGGGATTCCCCTTCCGACGCCGCTCCCGGCCCCGCTCCCCCTCCCCCCCCTCCCTCCCTCGCCAAACCATTCCTGATTCATCTCCCGAGCGGATTTTTCCATCTTTTCCCTGGAAAACCCCATCCCCTTACCCACGAATTTCTGCGGCGTGGAGCGTTTCCTCTTGGTGAAGCTGCCGGCCAGGCGCTCGATGAAGGTGGGGCGCTCGGGGTGCAGCAGCGCCTCAGGCACCATGTCCAGCTCCCGGATTTCCTCTCCTGGAATACAAACAAAGAAATCCCGGGATGAGCGGGCGGGACGGGAGCTCCGGGATGGGAGGGCCCCTGGGAGCGGCTGCCGGGCCCCCGAGCTTACCCCGTGCGTGTCCCCTCGGTGCCGGCAGCCGCTCCCGGATCCCTCCTGCTTCCAGCGGGGCCCGCTCCTGCCGCTGGGGGGGAGGGAGAGGAGGCGGCTTCAGCGCTGGGATCGGCCCGCGGGTGTGCCCGGTAGCCCCGCGGGTGTGCCCGGTAGCCCCGCGGGTGTGCCCGGTAGCCCCGTCACGGCCGCGGGAAAAGCGGCTGGGAATGGCCGCGAGCCGGGAATACCGAGCGGGAATGGCCCCTGAGCCCGGGAATACCGAGCGGGAATGGCCCCTGATGCTGAAAATCCCGAGTGGGAATGGCCCCTGATCCTGAAAATCCTGCTCTGGAATGGCCCCTGAGCCTGAAAATCCCGCTCTGGAATGGCCCCTGAGCCTGAAAATCCCGAGTGGGAATGGCCCCTGATCCTGAAAATCCTGCTCTGGAATGGCCCCTGAGCCTGAAAATCCCAATCAGGAATGGCCCCTGAGCCCGGGAATGGCCCCTGATCCGGAAAATCCCAATCGGGAATGGCCCCTGAGCCTGAAAATCCCAGTCGGGAATGGCCCCGGAACCTGAAAATCCCAATTGGGAATGGCCCCTGAACCTGAAAATCCTGCTCTGGAATGTCCCCCACTCCTGGGAATGGCCCAGAGGCTGGGAATACTGAGCAGGAATGGCCCCTGATCTGGAAAATCCCAATCGAGAATGGCCCCTGAGCCTGGGAATGGCCCCTGATGCTGAAAATCCCAATCGGGAATGGCCCCTGAGCCTGGGAACACCAGTCAGGAATGTTCCCTGCTCCCAAAACTCCCGCTCTGAAATGTCCCCTGCTCCTGGGAATGGCCCTTGATCAGGAATGGCCCTGAGCCCGGGAATTCCGAGCGGGAATGGCCCCTGATGCTGAAAATCCCAATTGGGAATGGCCCCTGAGCCTGGGAATTCCGACTGGGAATGGCCCCTGACGCCGAAAATCCCAATTGGGAATGGGCCTGAGCCTGGGAATGGCCCCTGATCCTGAAAATCCCAATCGGGAATGGCCCCTGAGCCTGGGAATGGCCCCTGATGCTGAAAATCCCAATCGGGAATGGCCCCTGAGCCTGGGAACACCAGTCAGGAATGTTCCCTGCTCCCAAAACTCCCGCTCTGAAATGTCCCCTGCTCCTGGGAATGGCCCTTGATCAGGAATGGCCCTGAGCCCGGGAATTCCGAGCGGGAATGGCCCCTGATGCTGAAAATCCCAATCGGGAATGGCCCCTGAGCCTGGGAA
Organism: Corvus moneduloides; assembly: GCF_009650955.1. NCBI lineage: Eukaryota > Metazoa > Chordata > Aves > Passeriformes > Corvidae > Corvus > Corvus moneduloides. The sequence continues at coordinate 82,288 of NC_045505.1, read as the reverse complement.
TTCCGACTGGGAATGGCCCCTGACGCCGAAAATCCCAATTGGGAATGGGCCTGAGCCTGGGAATGGCCCCTGATCCTGAAAATCCCAATTGGGAATGGCCCCTGAGCCTGGGAATGGCCCCTGATCCTGAAAATCCCAATCGGGAATGGCCCCTGAGCCTGGGAATGGCCCCTGAGCCTGAAAATCCCAATCAGGAATGGCCCCTGAGCCTGGGAATGGCCCCTGAGCCTGAAAATCCCAATCAGGAATGGCCCCTGAGCCTGGGAATGGCCCCTGAGCCCGGGAACACCAGTCAGGAATATTCCCTGCTCCCGAAAATCCCGCTCTGGAATGGCCCCTGCATCCCAGAATCCCAGCCGCGAATGTCCCCTGATCCTGGGAATCCAAATCAGGAATGTTCCCTGATCCTAAAATTCCCCCTCTGGCATGTTCCCTGTTCCTGGGAATCCCGCTCTGCAATGTCCCTGCTCCCGAAAATCCCGGTGCTTCCGGGGGGACCGCGCTAAGGAGATGGGAATGCGCCGATTTTGGCTTTTTCCCGGGAAAATTCCGCCTCCCTGCAGCTCCCGAGCCAGCATTCCGACACCAGGGAATGGCAGCTCATGGAAAAGGCTCCTGGGAATTCTGGGAATGGGCGTTCGGAGTCAGGGATTTGGGATCTGGGTGGTGGCATCGACTCACGGCACCGGGAGCACGTTCCCAGCACTTCCCAGCCCTTTTTCCATGGAAAAGCATCACAATCCCTCACTCCCCACCCTTTCCCATGGATTTGGGATCACAATCCCACAGCTCCCAGCCCATTTCCCATGGATTTGGGATCACAATTCCCTCATTCCCCACCCTTTTTCCATGAAAATGGGTCACAATCTCCTCACTTCCCAACCCTTTTCCATGGAAAAGCATCACGATCCCACAACTCCCAGCCCTTTTTCCATGGAAAAACGTCACAATCCCTCACTCCCCACCCTTTCCCATGGATTTGGGATCACAATCCCTTCACTCCCAGCCCCTTTTCCATGGAAAAACGTCACAATCCCTCACTCCCCACCCTTTCCCATGGATTTGGGATCACAATCCCTTCACTCCCAGCCCCTTTTCCATGGAAAAGGGTCACGATTCCCTCTCCCCCCACTCTTTATCCATGGAAAAGGATCAGGATCCCCTCTTTCCCCTCCTTTTCCCATGGATTTGGGATCACAATCCCCTCACTTTCCAGCCCCCTTTTTCCATGGATTTGGGATCACAATCCCTCCCTCACTCCCCACCCTTTTTCCATGGAAAAGGGTCACATTCCCCTCAGTTTCCAGCCCCCTTTTTCCATGGATTTGGGATCACAATCCGCTCTTTTCCCACCCTTTTTCCATGGAAAAGCATCCCAATCCCCCTATGGAAAAGGATCACATTCCCCTCACCTTCCAGCCCCCTTTTCCATGGATTTGGGATCACAATCCCTCCCTCACTCCCAACCCTTTCTCCATGGAAAACAATCCCGATCCCACAGCTCCCAGCCCTTTTTCCATGGATTTGGGATCACACTCCCCTGTTTTCCCACCCTTTTTCCATGGAAAAGCATCACAATCCCCCTATGGAAAAGGATCACACTCCCCTCACCTTCCAGCCCCCTTTTCCATGAATTTGGGATCACAATCCGCTCTTTTCCCACCCTTTTTCCATGGATTTGGGATCACAATCGCTCACTCCCAACCCTTTTCCCATGGGAAACAATCCCGATCCCACAGCTCCCAGCTCCTCTGCCATGGATTTGGGATCACAATCCCCTCGCTTCCCACTCTTTCTCCATGGAAAACGATCACAATCCCACAGCTCCCAGCCCTTTTTCCATGGAAAAGGATCACACTCCCCTCACTTTCCAGTCCCTCTTCCATGGATTTGGGATCACAATCCCCTCTTTTCCCACCCTTTTTCCATGGATTTGGGATCACAATCCCCCTATGGAAAAGGATCACGCTCCCCTCACTTTCCAGCCCCGTTTCTCCATGGATTTGGGATCACAATCCCCTCACTCCCCACCCTTTTTCCATGGAAAAGGGTCACATTCCCCTCACTTTCCAGCCCCCTTTTTCCACGGATTTGGGATCACGATCCCCTCTTTTCCCAGCCCTTTTTCCACGGATTTGGGATCACGATCCCCCTATGGAAAAGGATCACACTCCCCTCACTTTCCAACCCCTTTTCCATGGATTTGGCATCACAATCCCTTCACTCCCAACCCCTTTCCCACGGAAAACAATCCCGATCCCACAGTTCCCAGCCCCTTTTCCCAGCTCCCAGCCCCCTTTCCCAGCTCCCAGCCCCCTTCCTGCCCTCGATTTCCCGGGATCAGACCTGGCTGAGCGGGGTTTTCCGGAGGGAGGCTCCGCAGGAAGCTTTATCCATGGAAAAGCATCCTGATCCCACAGCTCCCAGCCCTTTTCCCATGGATTTGGGATCACGATCCCCTGTTTTCCCACCCTTTTTCCATGGAAAAGCATCCCAATCCCCCTATGGAAAAGGACCACACTCCCCTCACCTTCCAGCCCCCTTTTCCATGAATTTGGGATCACAATCCCCTCACTTTCCAACCCCTTTTCCACGGATTTGGGATCACAATCCCTCCCTTCACTCCCAGCCCTTTTTCCATGGATTTGGGATCACAATCCCCTCTTTTCCCACCCTTTTTCCATGGAAAAGGATCACACTCCCCTCACTTTCCAGCCCCCTTTCTCCATGGATTTGGGATCACAATCCGCTCTTTTCCCACCCTTTTTCCATGGAAAACGATCCCGATCCCACAGCTCCCAGCCCCTTTTTCCATGGATTTGGGATCACAATCCCCCTATGGAAAAGGATCACACTCCCCTCACTTTCCAACCCCTTTTCCATGGATTTGGCATCACAATCCCTCACTCCCAACCCTTTTCCCATGGAAAACAATCCCGATCCCACAACTCCCAGCCCCTTTTCCCAGCTCCCAGCCCCTTTTCCCAGCTCCCAGCCCCCTTTCCCAGCTCCCAGCCCCCTTCCTGCCCTCGATTTCCCGGGATCAGACCTGGCTGAGCGGGGTTTTCCGGAGGGAGGCTCCGCAGGAAGCTTTATCCATGGAAAAGCATCCTGATCCCACAGCTCCCAGCCCTTTTCCCACGGATTTGGGATCACGATCCCCTGTTTTCCCACCCTTTTTCCATGGAAAAGCATCCCAATCCCCCTATGGAAAAGGATCACACTCCCCTCACCTTCCAGCCCCCTTTTCCATGAATTTGGGATCACAATCCCCTCACTTTCCAACCCCTTTTCCACGGATTTGGGATCACAATCCCTCCCTTCACTCCCAGCCCTTTTCCCATGGAAAATGATCACAATCCCACAGCTCCCAGCCCTTTCTCCATGGATTTGGGATCACAATCCCCTCTTTTCCCACCCTTTTTCCATGGAAAAGGATCCCACTCCCCTCACTTTCCAGCCCCCTTTCTCCATGGATTTGGGATCACAATCTGCTCTTTTCCCACCCTTTTTCCATGGGAAACGATCCCGATCCCACAGCTCCCAGCCCCTTTTTCCATGGATTTGGGATCACAATCCCCCTATGGAAAAGGATCACACTCCCCTCACTTTCCAACCCCTTTTCCATGGATTTGGCATCACAATCCCCTCACTCCCAACCCTTTTCCCATGGAAAACGATCCCGATCCCACAACTCCCAGCCCCTTTTCCCAGCTCCCAGCCCCTTTTCCCAGCTCCCAGCCCCCTTTCCCAGCTCCCAGCCCCCTTCCTGCCCTCGATTTCCCGGGATCAGACCTGGCTGAGCGGGGTTTTCCGGAGGGAGGCTCCGCAGGAAGCTGTGGCAGCGCTCCCGGTGCTCCTCCAGGCTGCTCTGCTGTTTGTAGCTGCGGCCGCACGAGCTGCACTTGTAGGGCTTCCCCACGGTGGGAGAGGAGACTGGGAAACAGGGAAAAGTGAGCTGGGAATGAGCTGGGAATGGGCTGGGAATGGGCTGGGAATGAGCTGGGAATGGGGGCACGGGGAAGGGATCGGGGGGGGAGAGGAAAAATGGAAGGGGTTGGGAAAATGGAGGAGAAATTGGGGAATGGAGGAGGAAAAAGTGGGAGGAATTTGGGAAAGGGGGAGAAATTGGGGAATGGAGGAGGAAAAATCAAAGGGATTGGGGAATGGGGGAGGAAAAATCAAAGGGATTGGGGAATGTGGGAGGAATTGGGGAATGGAGGAGGAAAAAGTGGGAGGGATTTGGGAATGGGGGAGAAAATCAACAGGAATTGGGAATGGGGGAGGAAAAAGTGGGAGGAATTGGGAAGTGGGGAGGAAAAATGGAAGGGGTTGGGAAAATGGGGGAGGAAAGAGTAGGAGGGATTGGGGAATGGGGGTGGAAATCGAGAAGAATTGGGGAATGGAGAGGAAAAATGGAAGGAATTGGGGAGAAATTGGGGAATGGGGGAGGAAAAAGTGGGAGGGATTTGGGAATGGGAGAGGAAAAATGGAAGGGGTTGGGAAAATGGGGGAGAAATTGGGGAAAAGGAGAAAATCGACAGGAATTGGGGAATGGGAGGGAAAAAAATGGAAGGAATTTGGGAATGGGGAAGAAATTGGGGAATGGAGGAGGAAATCAACAGGAATTGGGGAATGGGGGAGGAAAAATGGAAGGAATTGGGGAGAAATTGGGGAATGGAGGAGGAAAAAGTGGGAGGAATTCAGGAATGGGGGAGAAAATCAACAGGAATTGGGGAATGGGGGAGGAAATCGAGAGGAATTGGGGAATGGAGGGGAAAAAAGGAAGGAATTGGGAAAATGGAGGAGAAATTGGGGACTGGGGGAGGAAAAAGTGGGAGGGATTTGGGAATGGGGGAGGAAAAATCAAAGGGATTGGGAAAATGGAGGAGAAATTGGGGAATGGGGGAGAAAATTGACAGGAATTGGGGAATGGGAGGGAAAAAATGGAAGGAATTTGGGAATGGGGGAGAAATTGGGGAATGGAGGAGGAAAAAGTGGGAGAGATTGGGGAATGGAGGGGAAAAAAATGGAAGGGATTGGGAAAATGGAGGAATTGGGGGATGGAGGAGGAAAAAGTGGGAGGGATTTGGGAATGGGGGAGAAAATCAACAGGAATTGGGAATGGAGGAGGAATTGAGGAATGAGGGGGAAAAGTGGGAGGAATTGGGAAGGAAATCAACAGGAATTGGGAAATGGGGAGGAAAAATGGAAGAATTTGGGAAAATGGAGGAGAAATTGGGGAATGGGGGAGGAAAAAGTGGGAGGGAATTGGGAAATGGGGAGGAAAAATCAAAGGGATTGGGGAATGTGGGAGGAATTGGGGAATGGGGGAGAAAATTGACAGGAATTAGGGAATGGGAGGAAAAAAATGGAAGGAATTGGAGAATGGAGGAGAAATTGGGGAATGGAGGAGGAAAAAGTGGGAGGGATTTGGGGATGGGCTGGGAAAAGGAACAGGAATTGGGAAAGGGAGGGAAATATGGAAGGAATTGGGGAGAAATTGGGGAATGGAGGAGGAAAAAGTGGGAGGGATTTGGGAAAATGGGGAAGAAAAATGGAAGGGGTTGGGAAAATGGGGGAGGAAAGAGTAGGAGGGATTGGGGAATGGGGGAGAAATTGGGGAATGGGGGAGAAAACTGACAGGAATTAGGGAAAGGGAGGGAAAAAAATGGAAGGGATTGGGAAAATGGAGGAATTGGGGGATGGAGGAGGAAAAAGTGGGAGGGATTGGGGAATGGGGGAGGAAAAATGGAAGGGATTGGGAAATGGGGGAGAAATTGGGGAATGGGGGAGGAGAAAGTGGGAGGAATTTGGGAATGGGGGAGAAAATCAACAGGAATTGGGGGATGGAGGAGGAAAAAGTGGGAGACATTGGGGAATGGGGGAGGAAATCAACAGGAATTGGGAATGGGAGGGAAAAATTGAAGGAATTGGGGAGAAATTGGGGAATGGAGGAGGAAAAAGTGGGAGGAATTGGGAAGTGGGGAGGAAAAATGGAAGGGGTTGGGAAAATGGGGGAGGAAAGAGTAGGAGGGATTGGGGAATGGGGGAGAAATTGGGGAATGGGGGAGGAAAAAGTGGGAGGAATTTGGGAATGGGGGAGAAAATCGACAGGAATTGGGGGATGTGGGAGGAAAAAGTGGGAGGAATTTGGGAATGGGGGAGAAATTGGGGAATAGAGGAGGAAATCAACAGGAATTGGGGAATGGGGAGGAAAAATGGAAGGGATTGGGAAAATGGAGGAGAAATTGGGGAATGGGGGAGAAAACTGACAGGAATTGGGGAATGGGAGGGAAAAAAATGGAAGGAATTTGGGAATGGGGAAGAAATTGAGGAATGGAGAAGGAAAAAGTGGGAGGGATTTGGGAATGGGGGAGAAAATCAACAGGAATTGGGGGATGGAGGAGGAAAAAGTGGGAGGAATTTGGGGATGGGCTGGGAAAAGGAACAGGGACTGCGGGGTGGGACGGCATCGATGGGATGGGATTGGAACAGGGACGGGACGGGATCCATGGGATGGGACGGGATTTTTCCATGGGGTCCAGCCTGGATTTCTCCCCAATTTTTATTTCTCCCCCATTTCCCACAGAGCTCCACCCTTTGGAAAAGCTGGGAATTCTCCCAGAGCTTGTCCTGAACCATTCCCCGACCTCGGAGCCGCTTCCCCAAACCCCAAACCCCAAACCCGGCTGTTATCCCCCTTTTCCCCCTTTTCCCACCCAAAAACCGGCTGTTTTCCCCCTTTTCCCCCTTTTCCCACCCCAAACCCGGCTGTTTTCCCCCTTTTCCCACCCCAAACCCGGCTGTTTTCCCCCTTTTCCCACTGCTCCCACCCCATTCCCACCCCAAACCTGGCTGTTTTCCCCCTTTTCCCCCTTTTCCCACCCAAAACCCGGCTGTTTTCCCCCTTTTCCCACCCCAAACCTGGCTGTTTTCCCCCTTTTCCTCCTTTTCCCCCTTTTCCCAGCCCATTCCCACCCCAAACCCGGCCGTTTTCCCCCTTTTCCCCCTTTTCCCACCCCATTCCCACCCCAAGCCTGGCTGTTTTCCCCCTTTTCCCCCTTTTCCCCTTTTTCCCACCCCAAAACTGGCTGTTTTCCCCCTTTTCCCCCTTTTCCCACCCCAAACCCAGCTGTTTTCCCCCTTTTCCCCCTTTTCCCACCCCAAACCCGGCCGTTTTCCCCCTTTTCCCCCTTTTCCCACTGCTCCCACCCCATTCCCACCCCAAACCCAGCTGTTTTCCCCCTTTTCCCCCTTTTCCCCCTTTTCCCAGCCCAAACCCGGCCGTTATCCCCCTTTCCTTTCCCAGCCCATTCCCGTGCCAAGGGCGGCGTTCCCGAGCCGGACGCACCGGAATGGGTGCGCAGGTGCCCGCTGAGGGCGTCGCGGCGCCGGCAGGCGTAGGAGCAGAAGGGGCACTTGAAGGGCTTCTCCCCCGAGTGCAGCTTGATGTGGCGCAGCAGGTTCCCCTTCTGTGTGAAGGACGCGCCGCACTGCTGGCACTGGAACGGCCGCTCGCCTGGAACGGGAAAGCTGAGCCTAAAGCTGAGCCTAACCCAGAGACTAACCCTGAACATAACCCTGAACCCAACCCTGAGCCTGAACCTAACCCTGAACCTGAACCGAACCCTGAAACTGAACCGAACCCTGAAACTGAACCTAACCCTGAAACTGAACAGAACTCTAACCCTGCACTGCTGGCACTGGAACGGCCGCTCGCCTGCAACGGGAAAGCTGAGCCTAAACCTGAGCCTAAACCAGAGCCTAACACTGAACATAACCCTGACCCCGCACTGCTGGAACTGGAACAGCCGCTCGCCTGGAACAGGGAAAGCTGAGCCTAAAGCTGAGCCTAAACCAGAGACTAACCCTGAACATAACCCTGAAACTGACCCTGAACCTGACCCTCACCCCGCACTGCTGGCACTGGAACGGCCGCTCGCCTGGAACGGGAAAGCTGAGCCTAAACCTGAGCCTAAACCACAGCCTAACCCTGAACATAACCCTGAACCCAACCCTGAGCCTGAACATAACCCTGAACCTGAACCGAACCCAGAAACTGAACCTAACCCTGAACCTGAACATAACGCTGACCCCGCACTGCTGGCACTGGAACGGCCGCTCGCCTGGAACGGGAAAGCTGAGCCTAAAGCTGAGCCTAAACCAGAGCCTAACCCTGAACCTGAACCGAACCCTGAAACTGAACCTAACCCTGAACCTGAACCGAACCCTGAAACTGAACCGAACCCTGAAACTGAACCGAACCCTGACCCCGCACTGCTGGCACTGGAACGGCCGCTCGCCTGCGAGGGGAAAGCTGAGCCTAAAGCTGAGCCTAAACCAGAGACTAACCCTGAACATAACCCTGAACCCAACCCTGAGCCTGAACATAACCCTGAACCTGAACCGAACCCTGAAACTGAACCTGAACCTAACCCTGAACCTGAAGAGAACCCTGACCCCGCACTGCTGGCACTGGAACGGCCGCTCGCCTGGAACGGGAAAGCTGAGCCTAAAGCTGAGCCTAAACCAGAGACTAACCCTGAACCTGAACCGAACCCTGAAACTGAACCTGTAACCCTGAACCTGAACCTAACCCTGAGCCTGAACCTAACCCTGAAACTGAACCGAACCCTGAAACTGAACCGAACCCTAACCCTGCACTGCTGGCACTGGAACGGCCGCTCGCCTGCGAGGGGAAAGCTGAGCCTAAAGCTGAGCCTAACCCAGAGACTAACCCGGAACAGAACCCTGAACCTGAACCTAACCCTGAACAGAACCCTCACCCTGCACTGCTGGCACTGGAACGGCCGCTCGCCTGCAACAGGGAAACCTGAGCTGAGCCTAACCCAGAGACTAACCCTGAACATAACCCTGAACCTGAACCTAACCCTGAACCTGAACCTGACCCTAACCCTGAACCTGACCCTAAACCCGACCCTGACCCTGACCCTGACCCAAACCAAAGCCTGACACTGATCCCAACCTTAAACCAAACCCCAACTGCAACCCTAAACCCAACCCTAACCCTAATGGGAATGATGGGAGGGGATGGGAATGATGGGAACGACAGGAATGACGGGAATGACGGGAATGATGGGAACAGGGACAGGGATGGGAATGATGGGATCAATGGGAACAGAGACAGGGATGGGATGGGATGGGATGGGATCAGTGGGAACAGGAACAGGGATGGGAATGATGGGATGGGATGAGAATGATGGGATCGATGGGAACAGGGACTGGGATGGGATCAATGGGATGGGATGGGGTGGGATGGGATCAATGGGAACAGGAACAGGGATGGGATCAATGGGATGGGATGGGGTGGGGTGGGAATGATGGGAATGATGGGATGGGGTGGGATGGGAATGATGGGAATGACAGGAATGGTGGGAATGATGGGAACAGGGACAGGGATGGGATGGGAATGATGGGATGGGATGGGATGGGAATGATGGGATTGATGGGAACAGGAACAGGGATGGGATCCATGGGATGGGATGGGATCCGTGGGATGGGATGGGATCCATGGGATGGGATGGGATCAATGGGATCCATGGGATGGGATCCATGGGATGGGATGGGATGGGATGGGATCAATGGGATGGGATGGGATGGGATGGGATCCATGGGAACAGGACCAGGGATGGGATCCATGGGATGGGATGGGATGGGATCCATGGGATGGGATGGGATCCATGGGATGGGATGGGATGGGATCCATGGGATGGGATGGGATGGGGATGGGATGGGATGGGATCCATGGGATGGGATGGGATCCATGGGATGGGATGGGATGGGATCCATGGGATGGGATGGGATCCATGGGATGGGATTCAGGGGATGGAATCCCACAGCTCCCAGTTCCACCCGGAACCTCCCCACCAGCACCGCAGCCGCCCTCGAGCCCCGGCCGGACCCGCCCATCCCCCCCCCCCCCAAAACTCCCGAATCCCCCCTCTCCCGCTCCTCCCCCCCATTCCCAGGGCTCCGAATTCCCACGTTTTCCTTGGAATCTCACCGGTGTGGCTGCGCTTGTGCACCATGAGCACGTTGGGGCCGATGCAAACCATCCCGCACACGTCGCACTTGAGCTTCCCGTTGGGAAGGCGGATCCCGCCCGGGGAATGCGGCTCCGGGAAGGGCTCCGGGAAGGGCTCGGGCAGAGAATCCTCGCCCAGCCCCTCCTTGTCCTCCTGGGCCAGCAGGCGGCCCGAGGACTCCTCGTCCGAGGACATCTCCACCTTGATGGAATTGGCTGCGGGCGGAAAAACGGGGGAAAAACGGGATGAGAGGGGGGGAAATGGGAGGAGAGGGGAAAATGGGAGGGGGGGAAATGGGAAGAAAGGGGGAAAATGGGATGAGAAAGGAAAAACGGGATGAGAGGGTGGGAAAAATGGGAGGAGAGGGGGGGAAATGGGGGGAGAGGGGAAAATGGGAGGAGGGGAAAAATGGGAGGGGGGAAAAGTGGGAGGAGAGGGGGGAAAATGGGATGAGAGAGGAAAAATGGGATGAGAGAGTGGGAAATGGGAGGAGAGGGTGGGAAAATGGGAGGAGAGGGGGAAAAATGGGATGAAAAGGTGGAAAAATGGGATGAGAGGGGGGAAAAATGGGAGGAAAGGGGGGGAAATGGGAGGAGAGGGTGGGAAAATGGGAGGAGGAGAGGGTGGAAAAATGAAATGAGAGTGGAAAAATGGGATGAGAGAGTGGAAAATGGGAGGAGAGGGGGGAAATGGGATGAGGAGAGGGTGGAAAAACAAGATGAGAGAGGAAAAACGGGATGAGAGGGTGGAAAAATGGGAGGAGAGGGTGGAAAAATGGGAGGAAGGGGGGAAAATGGGAGGAGGGGAAATGGGAGGAGGGGGGGAAAAATGGGATGAGAGAGGCAAAATGGGATGAGAGAGTGGGAAAATGGGATGAGAGGGTGGAAAATGGGATGAGAGAGGAAAAATGGGATGAGAGAGTGGGAAAATGGGAGGAGGGGGGGAAAAATGGGAGGGGGGAAAAGTGGGAGGAGAGGGGGGAAAATGGGATGAGAGAGGAAAAGTGGGATGAGAGAGTGGAAAATGGGAGGAGAGGGGAGAAAATGGGAGGAGGGGGGGAAAAATGGGATGAGAGAGTGGAAAATGGGAGGAGAGGGGAGAAAATGGGATGAGGGGGGAAAAATGAAATGAGAGTGGAAAAATGGGATGAGGAGGGGGGGGAAAAACAAGATGAGAGAGGAAAAACGGGATGAGAGGGTGGAAAAATGGGAGGAGGAGAGGGGGGGAAATGGGAGGAGAGTGGAAAAATGGGATGAGAGGGGGAAAATGGGATGAGAGAGCGCGGGGAGGGGCGGGATGAGCCCGGGAATTCCCTCCCTTTCCCGGCTGCCGGCTGGGAATGGGATGTGCCAATCCCTGAGCGCCATTCCCGACCTTTCCCAACCATTCCCGACCATTCCCAACCATTCCCGACCTTTCCCAACCATTCCCGACCATTCCCAACCATTCCCGACCTTTCCCAACCATTCCCGGCCGTTCCCAGGAGCTCTGGAATGCCGCAAATCCAGCGCTGCCCGTGGGAAAGGGAGGAGGAGGAAAATTCCCCAGGGGAAAAAAAAAGAACTGCGGGAAAAAATTCCCAGGAAAAAAAAAAAAAGGGGAAAAAAAATTCACTGAAAAAAAAACTCCGGGAAAAAAATTCCCAGGAAAAAAAAACTGCGGGGAAAAAAAAAAAATCACGGGGGAAAAGTTCCCTGGGAAAAAATTCCCAAGAAAAAAAAAAAAAAAACGGGGGAAAAAAATTCAGGGAAAAAAACTCCGGGAAAAAAATTCCCGGGAAAAAACTCCAAGAAAATCCCCCAGGAAAAATCTCCAGGAAAACTTTCCGGGATAAAACTCCCAGGAAAAAAACTTTAGGGAAACTCTCCGGGAAAATAAAATTCCCTGGGGAAAAAAATCCCTGGGAAAAAAAAACTCCAGGAAAAAAAAATCCGGGAAAAAAAACAGGAAAAAACTCTGGGAAAAAAAAACTCGGGAAAAAAAACTCCGGGGAAAAAAAATCTGGGAAAAAAAAAAACGGGAAAAAAAAAAACTCCAGGGAAAAAACCCGGGAAAAAAATCTCCGGGAAAAAAAACCTCCGGGATAAAACCCTGGGAAAAAACTCCGGGAAAAACCCCCGGGAAAAGCCTCCCTGTCCCATTCCCAAGGAATTCCTGCTCCCGATCCCGCTCCTCTGCCCCTCCCGGCATCGCCGGGCTCGTCCCCTCCCTGTTCCCGAGGGAAAAGCGCCGGGAAAACGCCGGGAAAGCGCCGGGATAAGGCTGGGATAACACCGGGATAACACCGGGATAACACCGGGAAAAGCACCGGGATAGCGCCGGGAAAGCGCCGGGATAAGGCTGGGATAACACCGGGATAACACCGGGAAAACGCCGGGGTAACACCGGGAAAGCACCGGGATAAGGCTGGGATAAGGCCGGGAAAACGCCGGGATAACACCGGAAAAAGCACTGGGATAGCGCCGGGAAAACGCTGGGATAACACCAGGAAAATGCCGGGATAATGCCCGGATAAGGCCGGGATAACACCGGGATAACTCCGGGAAAAGCACCGCGATCACGCCGGGATAAGTCCGGGATAACGCCAGGAAAACGCCGGGAAAAGCACCGGGAAAAGCACCAGGATAACTCCGGGATAACGCCAGGAAAACGCCGGGAAAAGCACCGGGAAAAGGCCGGGATAACACCGGGATCACACAGGATAATTCCGGGATCACTCCGGGAAAAAGCCGGGAAAAGCACCGGGATCACACTGGGATAACACCCGGAGGAATTTCGGGAATGGCGGGAGGAGGTCCTGGAGAGGGAATTTTGGGAATTCTGGGAATATTCTGGGAATTCCGGGAATATTCTGGGAATTTTCTGGGAATTTTGGGAATTCTGGGAATTTTGGGAATGTCGGGAGGAGGTCCTGGAAAGGGAATTTTGGGAATATTCTGGGAATATTTTGGGAATTTTCTGGGAATTTTCTGGGAATTCTGGGAATGTTGGGAGGAGGTCCCGGAGAGAGAATTTTGCAAATTTTGGGAATATTCTGGGAATATTCTGGGAATTTTGGGAATTCTGGGAATTCTTGGAATTCTGGGAATGTTGGGAGGAGGTCCCGGAGAGGGTCGGGAATGGTGGGAGGAGGTCCTGGAGAGGGAATTTTGGGAATTCTGGGAATATTCTGGGAATTCCGGGAATATTCTGGGAATTTTCTGGGAATTTTGGGAATTCTGGGAATTCTGGGAATGTCAGGAGGAGGTCCCGGAAAGGGAATTTTGGGAATATTCTGGGAATATTCTGGGAATTTTCTGGGAATTTTCTGGGAATTTTCTGGGAGGAGGTCCCAGAGAGAGAATTTCGGGAATTCTGGGAATATTCTGGGAATATTCTGGGAATTCTGGGAATATTCCGGGAATTTTGGGAATTCTGGGAATTTTGGGAATGTCAGGAGGAGGTCCCGGAAAGGGAATTTTGGGAATATTCTGGGAATATTCTGGGAATTTTCTGGGAATTCTGGGAATGTTGGGAGGAGGTCCCAGAGAGAGAATTTTGGGAATTCTGGGAATATTCTGGGAATATTCTGGGAATTTTGGGAATATTCCGGGAATTTTGGGAATTCTGGGAATTTTGGGAATGTCAGGAGGAGGTCCCAGAGAGAGAATTTCGGGAATTCTGGGAATATTCTGGGAATATTCTGGGAATTTGGGGAATTTTCTGGGAATTCTGGGAATTTTGGGAATGTTGGGAATGTTGGGAGGAGGTCCCGGAGAGGGTCGGGAATGGCGGGAATGTGGCCCAGGGGGGGCCTGGAGCGAGCGGGGATCGAGGGGGGGCGGCGGCGACGGGAGGGAAACTGGGAATGGGGGAAAGTGGGAATGGGAGAACTGGGAATGGGAGAACTGGGAATGGGGGAAAGTGGGAATGGGGGAACTGGGAATGGGGGAACTGGGAATGGGGGAAAGTGGGAATGGGAGAACTGGGAATGGGGGAAAGTGGGAATGGGGAACTGGGAATGGGGGAACTGGGAATGGGGGAAAGTGGGAATGGGGGAAAGTGGGAATGGGGAACTGGGAATGGGGGAAACTGGGAATGGGGGAAACTGGGAATGAGAGAACTGGGAATGGGGGTCTGGGAATTCGGGATCCGGGAATTCGGGAATGGGGGGAGGGAATGGGGGATCCGGGAATCAGGGAGCTGGGAATTCGGGAATGGGGGTCTGGGAATTCGGGAATGAGGGGAGAGAAACTGGGAATGGGAGAGCCGGGAATTTGGGAATGGGGGTCTGGGAATTCGGGAATGGGGGGAGGGAATGGGAAACTGGGAATGGGGGATCCGGGAATTCGGGAATTGAGGAAGGGAATGAGGGATCTGGGGATGCTGGAATTGGGAATTTGGGAATCAGGGATTCGGGAATTCGGGAATGGGGGAAGGGATTTGGGAATCAGGGATTGGGGAAAGGGGGAAGGGAATGAGGAATTCGGGAATGGGGGAAGGGAAACTGGGAAGGATTCAGGGATTTGGGAAAGGGAATCAGGGAAGGGAAATTGGGAATCAGGGATTCGGGATTCAGGGAATTCAGGATTCAGGGAAGGATTCAGGGAATTCAGGGATTCGGGATTCAGGGATTCGGGATTCAGGGAAGGATTCAGGGAATTCAGGGAATTCAGGGATTTGGAATTCAGGGATTCAGGGATTCGGGGAAGGATTCAGGGATTTGGAGAAGGATTCAGGAATCAGGGAAGGATTCAGGGAATTCAGGGATTCAGGGAAGGATTCAGGGATTCGGGATTTGGGAATCAGGGAAGGATTCAGGGATTTGGGAAAGGGATTCAGGGATTCGGGATTCAGGGATTTGGGAATCAGGGAAGGATTCAGGGATTTGGGAAAGGGAATCAGGGAAGGGATTCAGGGAAGGATTCAGGGAATTCAGGGAAGGATTCAGGGATTCGGGATTTGGGAATCAGGGAAGGATTCAGGGATTTGGGAAAGGGAATCAGGGAAGGATTCAGGGAAGGATTCAGGGGATTCAGGGATTCAGGGATTCGGGAATCAGGGCCGGAATTCAGGGCATCGATTCCTCCTCCCGCGGCTTTTCCCACCTCCCGCAAATCCCTGGAATTCCGCTCCGGGCTCCTCCCCCGTCCCCGAGCGCTCCCGGGCAATTCCAGCGGAATTCCCGGCGGGAGCGGCTCCTCCTTTTATCGGCGTTTCCCCCTCTCGCCCTCATTCCCGCACGGAACGGTTTGGGGCTTTTCCCGGAGTTTTTCCTCCCTCTGGAATCTCGGCCGGAGCCGGCTCCGTAATTCCTGGGAATTCGGGAGGGATCAGAGCGCTGGGAAAGGGGGGGGAAAGGCGGGATCGTGCCGCATTCCAGAGGGATTATCCCGCATTCCAGCGGCTTCTCCCGCATTCCAGCGGATTCCAGGAGGGGGAAAGGCCGCCTCACCCTCTGGAACGGCGAGATTCCGGAGCTGCCAGGTGATTCCCGGCGGGAATGTGGGGTCAGGAATGAGGGAGCAGAGGGAATTGGGAGCGAATTCCCGGGGAATTCCCAGAGAATTCCCGGTGTTTTCCCACATTCCATCGGATTTTCCCACATTCCCTTGGATTTTCCCACATTCCATCGGATTCCCGGCAGTGTCACCCTCTGGAATGCCGAGATTCCGGAGCTGCCAGGTGTTTTCCAGGACAAAAATGAGATCAAGAATGAGGGATCTGCGGGAATTCCCAGGGAATTCCCAGCGAATTCCAAGGATTTCCGCTCCCAAAGCCGCGGGGTCTGGGGGACGTTGGATCCCCAAACCCTCAAATGTCCGGGAATTCTTTTTCCCAGGAAAAAGGGAGGAGCTGGAAGAGGGAGAGAGGGAAATTCCCAGCAGGGTTTTCCCAGGAAAACTCATCCCAAAGCAAGAATTCCAAAGGAATTCCGGGAGCGGGGATCCCGGCGGGCCCGGAGCAGGCGGAGATGGAATTCCAAGGAGCCGGGAAATTCCCGGAATGCTCCGGCCCCTGATGGGATTTTGGAGCTCTCAGGGCTTTCGGGTTTTCCGAAAGTAAAGGGGGAAATTCCCGGCTCGGGAGCGGGAATGGGAATGGGATGGGATGGGAATGGGAATGGGGATGGGAATGGGAATGGGAACAGGGAAGGAGGATGGGAATGGGATCGGGAATGGGATCGGGAATGGGATCGGGAATGGGGATGGGATCGGGAGCAGGAATGGGAATGGGGCACTGGGAATGGGATCAAAGAGTGGGATCTGTCCTCGGGATCAGAGCCTGGATCAGAAACCGGAATCAGGGATGGGGGTCAGAGCCGGGATCAGGGATCGGGATCAGGGATCGGGATCAGGGATTGGGATCGGGATCGGGGATCGGGATCAGGGATCGGGATCGGGATCAGGGATCGGGATCAGGGATCGGGGATCGGGATCAGGGATCAGGGATCGGGATCAGGGATCGGGATCAGGGATCGGGGATCGGGATCAGGGATCGGGATCAGGGATTGGGATCGGGATCGGGGATCGGGATCAGGGATCGGGATCAGGGATCGGGGATCGGGGATCGGGATCAGGGATTGGGATCAGGGATCGGGATCAGGGATCAGGGATCGGGATCAGGGATCGGGGATCGGGATCGGGGATCGGGATCAGGGATCGGGGATCGGGACCGGGGATCGGGGATCGGGATCGGGATCAGGGATCGGGGATCGGGATCAGGGATCGGGGATCGGGATCAGGGATCGGGGATCGGGATCGGGGATCGGGGTCAGGGATCAGGGATCGGGATCGGGGATCGGGATCGGGGATCGGGATCAGGGATCGGGATCAGGGATCGGGGATCGGGACCGGGGATCGGGATCGGGATCAGGGATCGGGATCGGGGATCGGGATCAGGGATCGGGATCAGGGATCGGGATCAGGGATCGGGGATCGGGATCGGGGATCGGGATCGGGGATCGGGATCAGGGATCGGGATCAGGGATCGGGGATCGGGATCGGGGATCGGGATCGGGGATCGGGGTCAGGGATCGGGATTGGGGATCGGGGATCGGGGTCAGAGCCCGGCAGCCGCTCCGGCCGATCCCAATCCCGGTTTTCTCCCTCCCTCCTTTGCCGGGGCAGAGGCAGCGCCGGGGGAAGCCGGAATTGCTGCCCCGGCACGGCGGGAATTGCGGGAATGTTCCGGGAATATTGCGGGAATTGGGAACAGTCCCTGGGGGAGCGCGGGGAGGAGCGGGGGGGAATCCCGGGAATTGCGGGAATTCCGGGAATATTCACAGGGTCAGCAAGGAGAGGAGTGCGGGGAGGCAGGGGAGCGGCGGGAATGTGCTGGGAATGTGCTGGGAATGTGCTGGGAATTCTGGGAATATTCTGGGAATGTGCTGGGAATGTGCTGGGAATATTCTGGGAATTTTGGGAATTTTCTGGGAATGTGCTAGGGATGTGCTGGGAATTCTGGGAATTTTGAAAATTTTCTGGGAATTCTCAGAATATTCTGGGAAGTTTGGGAATTTTCTGGGAATGTTCTGGGAATTTTGGGAATACTCTGGGAATTTTGGGAAAGTTCTGTGAATTCTGGGATTTCTTGGAATTCTGGGAATATTCTGGGAATTCTGGGAATTTTGGGAATTCTGGGAATACTCTGGGAATTTTGGGAATATTGTGGGAATTCTGAGAATTTTCTGGGAATATTCTGGGAATTTTCTGGGAATTCTGGGAATTCTGGGAATTTTCTGGGAATATTCTGGGAATTTTGGGAATATTCTGTGAATTTCAGGAATTTTCTGGGAATTTTGGGAATATTCTGGGAATTTTGAGACTATTCTGGGAATTCTGGGATTGCTCAGTGAATTCTGGGAATTCTGGGAAGATTCTGGGAATTTTGGGAATACGCTGGGAATTTTGGGAATTTTCTGGGAATTTCGGGAAAATTCTGTGAATTCTGAGATTTCTTGGAATTCTGGGAATATTCTGGGAATTCTGGGAATTTTGGGAATATTCTGGGGATTTTGGGAATATTGTGGGAATTCTGAGAATATTCTGGGAATATTCTGGGAAATTTGGGAATTTTCTGGGAATTTTGGGAATATTCTGTGAATTTTGGGAATTCTGGGAATTTTCTGGGAATTTTGGGAATATTCTGGGAATATTCTGGGAATTCTGGGAATTTTGGAAATTTTCTGGGAATTTTGGGAATTCTCTGGGAATTTTGGGAATATTCTGAGAATTCTGAGAATATTCTGGGAATATTCTGGGAATTTTCTGGGAATTCTGGGAATTTTGGGAATACTCTGGGAATTTTGGGAAAATTCTGTGAATTCTCGGGTTTCTTGGAATTCTGGGAAAATTCTGGGAATTTTGGGAATACTGTGGGAATTCTGAGAATATTCTGGGAATATTCTGGAAATATTCTGTGAATTTCGAGAATATTCTGGGAATTCTGAGAATATTCTGGGAAATTTGGGAATATTCTCTGAATTCTGGGATTACTCGGTGAATTCTGGGAATTCTGGGAATATTCTGGGAATTTTGGGAATTTTCTGGGAATCCTGAGAATATTCTGGGAATATTCTGGGAATTTTGGGATTATTCGGTGAATTCTGGGAATATTCTGAGAATATTCTGTGAATTCTGGGAATATTCTGGGAATTTTGGGAATTTTCTGGGAATTTTGGGAGTTTTGGGAATATTCTGGGAATTCTGGGAATATTCTGGGAATTCTGGGAATTCGGGAATTCTGGGAATTCTGGGAATTCTGGGAATATTCTGGGAATGTTGGGAATATTCTGAGAATTCTGGGAATTCGGGAATTCTGGGAATTCGGGAATTTGGGAATTCTGGGAATTTGGGAATGCTGGGAATTCTGGGAATACTCACCGGGTGACCGAGGGGACGAGCGGGGGCTGGGGGGGCTCCGGGCGGCCGCTCCCACCACGGCCGAGCGGAATTCCGGCTCCAGGGGGGAATCCCCGCGACCTGCGGGAACAGGGACTGGTCAGACTGGGAATGGGACGGGTCAAACTGGGAATGGGAAGGGTCAAACTGGGAATGGGACGGGTCAAACTGGGAATGGGAAGGGTCAAACTGGGAATGGGACGGGTCAAACTGGGAACGGGAAGGGTCAGACTGGGAACAGGGACTGGTCAGACTGGGAATGGGAAGGGTCAGACTGGGAACAGGGAATGCCCAAACTGGGAACTGGATTCCCTCCCACTCCCGATCCCAATCCCCTCCCTGGACTTGGGAATGGCCGGGATTCGATCCCGGGGGGATTCCGGATCCTGAGCCCCCCTCGGATTTGGGAAGGGGCCGGGATTCGCTCCCATTCCCGATCCCATTCCCGATCCCATTCCCGATCCCGAACCCCATCCCGGCGATCCCAAGGGATCCAAACCCCTTGAATCCCCTCGAATCCCCCTGGATCCCCCCTGGAATCTCCCTGGATCCCCCCTGGAATCTCCCTGGATCCCCCCTGGAATCTCCATGCATCCCCCTGGAATCTCCATGCATCCCTCTGGATCCCCCCTGGATTCCCCTAAACCCCCCGGGCCCCCCCTGGATCCTCCCAGATCCCCCCTGGATCCCCCTAAACCCCCCTGGATCCTCCCAGATCCCCCCTGGAATTCCCCCTGGATCCCCCCGGAATCTCCCTGGATCCCCCCTGGATCCCCCTAAACCCCCTGGATCCCCCCTGGGCCCCCCCCAGGATCCTCCCAGATCCCCCCTGGATCCCCCTAAACCCCCCTGGATCCCCCTGGATCCCCCCTGGATCCCCCCAGATTCCCCCCTGGAATTCCCCCTGGATCTCCCCCAGATTCCCCCCTGGATTCCCCTGGGTCCCCCCCGGATCCCCCCTGGAATTCCCCCTGGATCCCCCCAGAATCTCCCTGGATCCCCCCTGGATCCCCCTAAACCCCCCAGGATCCCCCCAGATCCCCCCGGATCCCCCCGCCCTTTCCCAGGAGCCGCAATTCCTTTCCCTGACAATTCCCGGGGCCCCAATCCCAACCCCAGCCCTGAACCCGGGCCCGGCCCCTCCCCCTCCCCGAATTCCCTGGAACAGCTCCCGGCTCATCCCAAATTCCCCCCCCCGATCCCAAATTCCCCCCCCAATCCCAAATTCCCCCCCCCGATCCCAAATTCCCCCCCCCATCCCAAATTCCCGCCCCCGATCCCAAATTCCCGCCCCCGATCCCAAATTCCCCATCCCCCCCCATCCCAAATTCCCGCCCCCGATCCCAAATTCCCCCCCCCGATCCCAAATTCCTCTCGGTCCCAATTCCCCCCCCAATCCCAAAATCCTCCCCCCATCCCAAATTCCTGCCCCGATCCCAAATTCCTGTCCCGATCCCAAATTTCTCCTCCCATCCCAAATTGTCCTGATCCCAAATTCACCCCCCAATCCCAAATCCCCCCATCCCAAATTTCTCCCCAATCCCAAATTCCCCCCCAACCCCAAATTCCTTCCCCATCCCAAATTGTCCCGATCCCAAAGTCCTCCCCCCACCCCGATCCCAAATCCCCCCATCCCAAATTCCACCCCCCCCCCGGTCCCAAATTGCCCCCCCGACCCCAAATTCCCCCTCAATCCCAAATCCCAAATTCCCCCCCTCCATCCCAAATTTCTCCTCCCATCCCAAATTGTCCTGATCCCAAATTCCCCCCTCCAAATCCCAAAATCCCCCCAAATTCCAAATTCCCCCCGATCCCAAATCCCAAACTCCCCCCGATCCCAAATTCCTCCCTCCCCCAATCCCAAATCCCAAATTTCCCCCCAATCCCAAATCCCCCCCCTAAATCCCAAATCCCCTCGACCCCAAATTCCCCCCCAGATCCCAAATCCCAAACTCCCCCCCCTCCCCAATCCCAAATTCCCTCCCCCCAATCCCAAATTCCTCCTCTCCCCTCCCCGATCCTAAATTCCCCCCCGATCCCAAATCCCAAATTCCCCCCTCGATCCCAAATTTCTCTCCCCCATCCCAAATTCCTTCCTCGATCCCAAACTCCGTCCCCCAATCCCAAATTCCTGCCCCGATCCCGAACTCACCCCCCTCTCCCCGAATCCCAAATCCCAAACTCGCCCCCCTCCCTGATCCCAAATCCCCTCCCCAATCCCAAATCCCCCCTCCTCGACCCCAAATTCCCCCCCCCGATCCCAAATCCCAAATTCCTGCCCCGATCCCCAAATCCCAAATTCCTCCCCCCGATCCCAAATTCCTGCCCCGATCCCAAACTCACCCCCGATCCCAAATCCCAAATCCCCCTCAATCCCAAATTCCCCCTCCCCCCTCCCCGACCCCAAACTCCCCCCCCGATCCCAAATCCCAAATTCCTGCCCCGACCCCAAATCCCAATTTCCCCCCTCCCTGAATCCCAAATCCCCTCCCTGATCCCAAATCCCCCCCCGATCCCAAACTGCCCCCCCAATCCCAATTTCCCCCCTCCCCAATCCCAAATCCCAAACTCCCCTCCCCGATCCCAAATCCCCTCCCCAATCCCAAATCCCCCCTCCTCGACCCCAAATTCCCCCCCCAATCCCAAATCCCCTCCCTGATCCCAAATCCGCCCTCCCCGACCCCAAATTCCCACCCCGACCCCAAATTCCTGCCCCAATCCCAAATTCCCCCGATCCCAAATCCCAAATCCCCGACCCCAAACTCCCCTCCCCGACCCCAAATCCCCTCCCCGACCCCAAATCCCCTCCCCAATCCTAAATCCCCTCCCCGATCCCAAATCCCCCCCCGATCCCAAATCCCAAATTCCTGCCCCAATCCCAAATTCCCCCCGATCCCAAATCCCCTCCCCGACCCCAAATCCCAAATTCCCCCCGATCCCAAATCCCCCTCCCCGATCCCAAATCCCCTCCCCGATCCCAAATCCCCCTCCCCAAATCCCAAATCCCCTCCCCAATCCCAAACTCCCCTCCCCGATCCCAAATTCCTGCCCCGACCCCAATTTCCCCCCTCCCCGACCCCAAATTCCTGCCCCGATCCCAAATCCCAAATTCCTGCCCCAATCCCAAATTCCCCCCGATCCCAAACTCCCCTCCCCGATCCCAAACTCCCCTCCCCAATCCCAAATCCCCCCCTGATCCCAAATCCCCCCCTGATCCCAAATCCCCTCCCCAAATCCCAAATCCCCTCCCAAATCCCAAATCCCCCCTCCCCGACCCCAACCTCCCCCCCCCCCCGGCCGCGCTTCCATGGGAACGGCGGAATTTCGGGGACGGCCGAATTCCCCCTGGAGCAGCAGCTGGGAACGCGATTCCCAAACTCCGGCAGCTGCAAAAGCCTCGGGAAACAAAAATTCCCCCGGGCTGGGATTGGAGCGGGAAGAATTCCCGGGAAGCGCCCTGGGAGCGGCTCCGCGTTTCCCAAACATCCCAAAGGCTCCCGGGGGGGGGGGGGGGGAAATTCCTTCCTTCCCAAGAAAGGGGTGGGAAAAGCCTGGGAAAGGCCGGGAGGAGCCGTTCCCGGCCGGCTCCCGCCTGGAATGCTGATCCCGAGGGAGCCGGGGGGGGAAAAGGCTGGGGGGTGGCTCAGGCCCTGCCTGGCTATTCCAAGGGTAATTCCAGAGGGGAAAATGCCGAGCCAAGGGAAGGTCAGGGGGGGTCAGGAGTTTCCCAGGGAAATTCCAGGAGCACAGGGAATTCCAGGATCCTGAAATTCCCTTTCCAGGGTCCCTAAATTCCCCCTTCGGAGCTGATCCCACGGCAAATCCAGAGGGGAAAATGCTGATCCCAGGGAAGGTCAGGGGGGGCAGGAGTTTCCCAGTTCTTCCCTGGAGCACAGGGAATTCCAGGATTCCAAAATTCCCTTTCCAGGATTCCTAAATTCCCTCTAAATATCCCAAAATTCCCCTTCAAAAATCCTTAAATTCCCCCTCCCCTCAGCAAGTCCAGAGGGGAAAATGCTGATCCCAGGGAAGGTCAGGGGGGGCAGGAGTTTCCCAGCTCTTCCCTGGAGCACAGGGAATTCCAGGATTCCGAAATTCCCTTTCCAGGATTCCTAAATTCCCTCTAAATATCCCAAAATTCCCCTTCAAAAATCCCTAAATTTCCCCTCTGGAGTTGAGCTCGGGGTAAATCCAGAGGGGAAAATCCCGATCCAAGAGAATTTCAGGGGGGATGAGGAGTTTCCCAGCTCTTCCCTGGAGCACAGGGAATTCCAGGGTCCCGAAATTCCCTTTCCAGGATCCCTAAATCCCCCTGCAGAATTCCCAAATCCCCCTCAGGAGCCGGATCTGTCTCCATGGGCACCTCTCTCCCAGCACGAGGAATTCCAGAATCCCTAAATCTCATTCCAGAGCATCTCTGGCTACTCCAGGGGCACATCCCGAATCCCAAATCCCTCAAACTGGATCAAACTGGGATGATCCCAGAGCCGCGTCCCGATCCCACCCAGCTCTGACCCCGCTCCACGGACCCTTCCCTCCCGGCACACGGAATTCCAGGATCCCGAAATCCCCCTCTGGAGCTGATCCAGGGGCACATCCCGAATCCCCGATCCCTCAAACTGGATCAAACTGGGATGATCCCAGAGCCGCGTCCCGATCCCACCCAGCTCTGACCCCGCTCCACGGACCCTTCCCTCCCGGCACACGGAATTCCAGGATCCCGAAATCCCCCTCTGGAGCTGATCCAGGGACACATCCCGAATCCCAAATCCCCCAAATTGGATCAGCACCGACCCCTGGAATGATCCCGGAGCCGCGTCCCGATCCCACCCGGCTCTGACCCCACTCCACGGACCCTTCCCTCCTGGCACACGGAATTCCAGAACCCTGAAATCCCTAAATCCCGAATCCCAAATCCCCCGGACTGGATCAAACTGGGATGATCCCAGAGCCGCGTCCCGATCCCACCCGGCTCCGACCCCACTCCACGGACCCTTCCCTCCCGGCACAGGGAATTCCAGAATCCCGAAATCCCAAATCCCCCGCACTGGATCAGCACCGACCTTCAGGAATATCCCGAAGCTTCATCCCGATCCCAGCTCGCTCCGATCTCTCCCAAACCCGGCAATTCCAACAAACCCCAAATCCCTCCTGGAGCCACTCCGGGAATCTCCGGCTCCTCCCAAATCCCTAAATCCCTCTGATCCCACCTCGGGGAGTGGCCAGAGCATTCCCGCTTTCCCTCCTCCCTCCTTCCAGCCCCGGGAATTCCATCCCTCCCTTCCTTCAATCCCCTGGCGGCCGCTTTTCCCCCAGCGCTGAGTTGTGCCGGGATTATCCCGGAATTCCAACGAGCCCGTACCTTGCTGGAGGTATCCCGGAGCTCCCTGGATGCCGATTCCCGGGAAGCAGCGCGGGATCCCGGGAGGGCGCAGGGCGGTGCTGGCGGGGCGCACGCAGCCGCTCACCTTCCAGGAAGAGCAGATTCCTGGAATCCAGGGAAAAGCCGCGCTCAGGAGGCAGCGGGAAGAGCGCCGGGAATGGGGGAGAGAGGGGAGGAGGAGGAGGAGGAGGAGGAGGGAGGGAGGGAGGGAGGGAGGGAAAAGGGATGGGAATGTGGGAAAGGAGGAGGGAGGGAGAGAGGGATCCCAGATTTTGGTGGGATGGGGCTGAGGAATGGAGCATTCCCGAAAGTCGGGGAGTGGGAATTGCAGCGGGAATTGGGCCGGGAATGGGAAAGGGGAGGAGGGAAAAGGGATGGGAATGTGGGAAAGGAGGAGGGAGGGAGAGAGGGATCCCAGATTTTGGTGGGATGGGCCTGAGGAATGGAGCATTCCCGAAAGTCGGGGAGTGGGAATTGGGCCGGGAATGGGAAAGGGGAGGAGGGAAAAGGGATGGGAATGTGGGAAAGGAGGAGGGAGGGAGAGCGGGATGCCGAGACTTTGGTGGGATCCCAGATTTTAGCGGGATGGGGCTGAGCAAAGGCAGGAACTGGGAATTGCACCGGGAATTGCAGCGGGAATGAGGCGGGAGAGGGGCGGGAATGGGAATGTGGGAAAGGAGGAGGGAGGGAGAGAGGGATCCCAGAATTTGGTGGGATCCCAGATTTTGGCGGGATGGGGCTGAGGAATGGAGCATTCCCGAAAGTCGGGAATTGCAGCGGGAATGGGAACCGGGGGAGGGAGAGATCCAAGGGATGGAGCTGGGAGTTGCCATGGAATAGGATGGGACAGGAGGGAGCCGGGAGGGAGCCGGGAGGGATCCGGGAGGGATCCGGGAGGGATCCGGGATGGAGCCGGGATGGAGCCGGGATGGCTCCAGAGGCTCAGGATGGATCTGGGATGGATCCAGAGGCTCGGGAGGGATCCGGGATGGATCCGGGATGGATCCGGGATGGAGCCGGGATGGATCTGGGATGGATCTGGGATGGATCCCGAGGCTCGGGATGGATCCGGGATGGATCCGGGATGGATCTGGGATGGATCCAGGATGGCTCCAGAGGCTCGGGATGGACCCGGGATGGATCTGGGATGGATCTGGGATGGATCCGGGATGGATCCCGAGGCTCGGGACGGATCCGGGATGGATTTGGGATGGATCCGGGATGGCTCCAGAGGCTCGGGATGGATCCGGGATGGCTCCGGGATGGATCCCGAGGCTCGGGATGGATCCAGGATGGATCCGGGATGGATCTGGGATGGCTCCAGGATGGATCCGGGATGGATCCCGAGGCTCGGGATGGATCCGGGATGGATCCGGGATGGATCCCGAGGCTCGGGATGGATCCGGGATGGCTCCGGGATGGCTCCGGGATGGATCCCGAGGCTCAGGATGGATCCGGGATGGATCTGGGATGGATCCCGAGGCTCGGGATGGCTCCAGGATGGATCCGGGATGGATCCGGGCTGGATCCCGAGGCTCGGGATGGCTCCGGGATGGATCCGGGATGGATCCGGGATGGATCCGGGCTGGATCCCGAGGCTCGCCTTCCCGGCAGCAACGCCGGCAGCGTGAATCCAAACCCTTTTTTTTTTTTTTTTTTTTGGGATCAGCATCCACGGCAGGATTCCAAAGCCGGAAAATTCCCTTCCCAGCTCCCCCTCCCCTCCCCCTCTCCCCCTTCCCGATCCCTGCGGGGCAATTCCAGCCCCGCCGGAGCAGCTCCGGACCTGCTCGGCTTTCCTGGGAACATTCCAAGCCCCCTGGAACAGCTTCTCCCTCCTGGAATTTTCCTGGAGCTCATTCCCCGGCCGCTGCCAAGCTGGAATTGGAACCATTCCCTCCCCTCCAGGAGCGGCTCCGGCCTCGAGCTCCTGGAAATTCCAGCCCCAATCCAAGCGGGAATGTCCCGGCCCCACCCCCCTCTAATTCCCATTCCCGGCTCCCACGCGAATTCCCGCCCCTGGCAAAATTCCCGTGGGATTTTCCAGCTTTGAATCCGTGGGAAAAGCTGGGAAAAGTCTGGAATTCCCACTCGGATTCGCTGGAAATCGGGGGAAATGCCAGGAAAATCGATGCTATCCCGGGATTTTGTGGTTGGATGCTCCAAATTCGCTCTGGAGCCGGGTTGGGGGCCCGGTGATGGATCCTGGTGGATATTCCATGGAAAAATCCCTGGAATTCCACCTGGATTCAGGCAGGGATCGCGGAGATCGGGATGGATCCAGCCCCAAACTCCCACCGGGAATGGGTTTTCCTCCCAGATTCCCAAAAAAACCTTGGGAATATCAGCTGGGAACAACAGCTCCACCCAGGAGCCGGGAATTTTATTGGGAATTTGATGGAATTCTCCCTCCCCCGGTGCTTAAACAGCGACATTCCCAACATTCCTCCCCAATCCGACACAGAGAGGCCTCGGAAGGGGCTGAGATCCCAAATCCAGCCCCAAAAATCCGGGAAAAATCTGGGGAAAATCGGGGAAAAAGCTGGGAAAATGGGGGGAAAAATCCGGGAAAATTGGGGAAAAATCAGGGAGAAATCCAGGAAAATTGGGGAAAAATTGGGGAAATATCAGGGAAAAATCTGCAGAAAATCTGGGAAAAAGCTGGGAAAAATTCGGGAAAATCTGGGGAAAAGGGGGGAAAAGCTGAGGAAAGTCTGGGAAAAGTCGGGGAAAAATCTGGGAAAAATCCGGTGGAAATATGGGAAAAATCCAGAAAAAAAAAGGGAAAAAACTGGGGAAAAATCTGGGAACAATCCTGGAAAAATCCAGGAAAAATCCAGGGGAAATTCAGGAAAATCTGCAGAAAATCAGGGAAAAAATCAGGGAAAATTGGGGAAAAATTGGGGAAAAATCGGGGAAAATCTGGGGAAAATCTGGGGAAATGTGGGAAAAATCCGGGAAAAATTGGGAAAAATCCAGGGAAAATCGGGAAAAATCTGGGAAAAATCTGCGGAAAAGCTGGGAAAAGTCTGGGAAAATCTGGGAAAAATTTGGGGAAAATCGGGGAAAATCTGAGTGAAATCTGCGGAAAAGCTGGGAAAAAAGCTGGGAAAAGTCTGGGAAAAATTTGGGGAAAATCTGGGAAAAATCTGGGAAAAATTGGGCAAAAGTCTGGGGAAAATCTGGGAAAATCTGAGAAAAATCAGGGAAAAATCGGGAAAATCTGGGAAAGATCTGGGGAAAATGTGGGAAAAATCTGGGAGAAATCTGCGGAAAAGCTGGGAAAAAAGCTGGGAAAAGTCTGGGAAAAATTTGGGGAAAATCTGGGGAAAATCTGGGAAAAATCTGGGAAAAATCTGGGAAACATCTGGGAAAAATCTGAGAAAAATCTGAGAAAAATCAGGGAAAAATCCGGGAAAAATCCGGGAAAAATCAGGGAAAATCTGGGAAAGATCTGGGGAAAATGTGGGAAAAATCTGGGAAACATTGGGAAAAATCCGGGGAAAATCGGGAAAAATCTGCGGAAAAGCTGGGAAAAAAGCTGGGAAAAGTCTGGGAAAAATTTGGGGAAAATCTGGGGAAAATCTGGGAAAAATCTGGGAGAAATCGGGGAAAATCTGGGAAAGATCTGGGGAAAATGTGGGAAAAATCCAGGAAAAATCGGGAAAAATCCGGGGAAAATCAGGAAAAATCTGGGAGAAATCTGCGGAAAAGCTGGGAAAAGTCTGGGAAAAGTCTGGGAAAAATCTGGGAAAAATTTGGGGAAAATCGGGGAAAATTGGGGAAAAATCAGAGAAAATCTGGTAAAGATCTGGGGAAAATGTGGGAAAAATCCAGGAAAAATCGGGAAAAATCCGGGCAAAATCGGGAAAAATCTGGGAGAAATCTGGGGAAAAGCTGGGAAAAAGCTGGGAAAAGTCTGGGAAAAGTCTGGGAAAAGTCTGGGAAAAATCAGGGGAAAATCTGAGAAAAATCAGGGGAAAATCTGGGGAAAATGTGGGAAAAATCCAGGAAAAATTGGGAAAAATCCGGGGAAAATCGGGAAAAATCTGGGAAAAATCTGCAGAAAAGCTGGGAAAAGTCTGGGAAAACCTGGGAGAAATCTGCGGAAAAGCTGGGAAAAAAGCTGGGAAAAATTTGGGGAAAATTTGGGGAAAATCTGGGAAAAATCTGGGAAAAATCTGGGAGAAATCGGGGAAAATCTGGGAAAGATCTGGGGAAAATGTGGGAAAAATCCAGGAAAAATCCAGGAAAAATCCGGGGAAAATCGGGAAAAATCTGGGAGAAATCTATGGAAAAGCTGGGAAAAAGCTGGGAAAAGTCTGGGAAAATGTGGGAAAAATGTGGGAAAAATCTGGGAAAATCTGGGGAAAATTGGGGAAAATCTGGGAGAAATCTGGGGAAAAGCTGGGAAAAGTCGGGGAAAATCTGGGTGAAATCTGCAGAAAAGCTGGGAAAAAAGCTGGGAAAAGTCTGGGAAAAATTTGGGGAAAATCTGGGAAAAATCTGGGGAAATCAGGGAAAAATCAGGGAAAAATCTGGGAAAAATCTGGGAAAAATCTGGGAAAAATCTGGGAAAAATCTGGGAAAATTGGGGAAAAATCAGAAAAAATCTGGGAAAGATCTGGGGAAAATCTGAGAAAAATCTGGGAAAACTCAGGGAAAGATCTGGGAGAAATCGGGGAAAATCTGGGAAAGATCTGGGGAAAATGTGGGAAAAATCCAGGAAAAATCCAGGAAAAATCCGGGGAAAATCAGGAAGAATCTGGGAAAAATCTGCAGAAAAGCTGGGAAAAAGCTGGGAAAAGTCTGGGAAAAGTCTGGGAAAAGTCTGGGAAAAATCAGGGAAAAATCAGGGAAAAATCTGGGAAAAATCTGGGAAAAATCTGGGAAAAATCTGGGAAAAGTCTGGGAAAATCAGGGAAAAATCAGGGAGAAATCGGGGAGAAATCTGGGAAAGATCTGGGGAAAATGTGGGAAAAATCTGGGAAACATTGGGAAAAATCCAGGGAAAATCAGGAAGAATCTGGGAAAAATCTGCAGAAAAGCTGGGAAAAGTCTGGGAAAATCTGGGAGGAATCTGCGGAAAAGCTGGGAAAAAAGCTGGGAAAAGTCTGGGAAAAATTTGGGGAAAATCTGGGGAAAATCTGGGAAAGATCTGGGAAAAAAGTGGGAAAAAAGTGGGAAAAAAGTGGGAAGAATCGGGGAGAAATGCGGGAGCAGCGCGGGCGGCGGCCCTTACCGGTGATGTAGGAGCGGGCGTTGCAATCCTCGATGTCCATGGTGCCGCAATTCCCTGGAAAAGGTGGAAAACTCCGTCAGGAGCCGCCTCCGGAGCCTGGGAAACTCCGGGATTTCGGGAGCCGCCAACGGCGGGGAAAGGTCGGATCCAAAGGGAGCCGGAATTCCGGGAAAGGTGGGATCCAAAGGGAGCCGGAATTCCAAAGGTGGGATCCAAAGGGAGCCCGGAATTCCGGGAAAATCGAAGGGAAAGGCCGGATCCAAAGGGAGCCGGAATTCCGGGAAAGGTGGGATCCAAAGGGAGCCGGAATTCCAAAGGTGGGATCCAAAGGGAGCCGGAATTCTGGGAAAGGGAAAGGTCGGATCCAGAGGGAGCCGGAATTCCGGGAATTCCAAAGGTGGGATCCAAAGGGAGCCGGAATTCCGGGAAAGGGAAAGGCCGGATCCAGAGGGAGCCGGAATTCCGGGAAAGGTCGGATCCAAAGGGAGCCGGAATTCCAAAGGTGGGATCCAAAGGGAGCCCGGAATTCCGGGAAAATCGAAGGGAAAGGCCGGATCCAAAGGGAGCCGGAATTCCAAAGGTGGGATCCAAAGGGAGCCGGAATTCCGGGAAAGGTCGGATCCAAAGGGAGTCGGAATTCCGGGAATTCCAAAGGTGGGATCCAAAGGGAGCCCGGAATTCCGGGAAAATCGAAGGGAAAGGTGGGATCCAAAGGGAGCCGGAATTCCGGGAAAGGTCGGATCCAAAGGGAGTCGGAATTCCGGGAATTCCAAAGGTGGGATCCAAAGGGAGCCCGGAATTCCGGGAAAGGGAAAGGCCGGATCCAGAGGGAGCCGGAATTCCGGGAAAGGTCGGATCCAAAGGGAGCCGGAATTCCAAAGGTGGGATCCAAAGGGAGCCCAGAATTCCGGGAATTCCAAAGGTTGGGATCCAAAGGGAGCCGGAATTCCAAAGGTGGGATCCAAAGGGAGCCCAGAATTCCGGGAATTCCAAAGGTTGGGACCCAAAGGGAGCCCGGAATTCCAGGAAAACCAAAGGGAAAGGTCGGATCCAAAGGGACGTGAATTAACTGTTAAATAGGCATTAATTACTCATTAATTGGCTGACAATTAGTTATTAATTGGATATTAATTAGTTATGAAGTGGGTCTTAAATGGAGATGAATTCGTTATTGAGTGGCTGTTAATTGGTTATTAATTTGCTATGAATTGGTTCTTAATTAGTTATTAATTGGCTGCTAATTAGGTATTCGTTGGTTATTAATTAGTTATTAATTGGCTGTTAATTAGTTATTTGTCGGTTATGAATTAGTCATCTTTTCGTTATTGATTGTTATTAATTAGTTATTTCGATATTAATCGGTTCTTAACTCATTATCAATTTGTAATTGGATGCTAATTAGCCATCAATTAGTTAGTAATTGGAGACCAATGAGTAATTATTCGCTATTAATTAGCTACTAATGCGCTATCCGTTTGCTGTTAATTGGTTATAATTTCGTTATTAATTGGATATTAATTCGTTATTAATTAGTTATTGAGGGGTTATTAGTTATTGATTGGGTTTTAATTAGTTATCAATTTGTTAACAATTGGATGTTAATTGGTTATTAATTGGATAGCAAATAGGCATTAATAACTCATTATTGAGTTATTAATTGGATATTAATTAGTTATTATCTGGATATCAAACAGTTATTAATGAGCTCTTAATTATTTATTAATCGGATATTAACCCGTGATTAATTGGCTACGATGTCATTATTAATTGCTATCACTTCATTAGTGGCTATTAATTAGCTCTTACTCGGTTGTTATCGGTTATTAATTAGCCATTAATGAGCTATTAATTAGCGCTGAACAAGGACACGGAGCCGCTCCCAGCCCGGGCACTGCGGGGGGGGGGGGGGGGGGGGGGGAACTTCCCGGGAGATCCCAGGGCCGGGAGCAAACCGGGATTGGGAAAATCCGGGATCGGGATAATCCGGGATCGGGAATAGTCTGGGATCGGGAACAGTCCGGGATTTGGGATAATCCGGGATTGGGAAAATCCGGGATCGGGATAATCCGGGATTGGGAATAGTCTGGGATCGGGAACAGTCCGGGATTTGGGATAATCCGGGATTGGGAAAATCCGGGATCGGGATAATCAGGGATTGGGAAAATCCGGGATCGGGATAATCCGGGATTGGGAACAGTCCGGGATCGGGAACAGTCCGGGATTTGGGATAATCCGGGATTGGGAAAATCCGGGATTGGGAACAGTCTGGGATCGGGAACAGTCCGGGATTTGGGATAATCCGGGGTTAGGAACAGTCTGGGATCGGGAACAGTCCGGGATTGGGATAATCCGGGATCAGGATAATCCGGGGTTGGGAACAGTCTGGGATCGGGATAATCCGGGATCAGGATAATCCGGGATTGGGAACAGTCCGGGATTTGGGATAATCCGGGATGGGGAACAGTCCGGGATCGGGATAATCCGGGGTTAGGAACAGTCCGGGATCAGGAACAATCTGGGATTGGGGATAATCTGGGATCAGGAATAATCCAGGATCGGGGATAATCTGGGATTGGGAACAGTCCCAGGATAGGGAACAATCCGGGATCGGGAACAGTCCGGGATCGGGAACAATCTGGGATCAGGAACAATCCGGGATAGGGAAGAGTCCAGGATTGGGACCAGTCTGGGATTGGGAACAGTCGGGATCAGGAACAGTCTGGGATCAGAGATAATCCCGGGATCAGGGACAGTCCCGGGATCGGGAACAGTCCCGGGATCGGGGATAATCCAGGATAGGGAAGAGTCCAGGATTGGGACCAGTCTGGGATCGGGAACAGTCGGGATCAGGAACAGTCTGGGATCGGGAACAGTCCGAGATTGGGAACAGTCCAGGATCAGAGATAATCCCGGGATCAGGGACAGTCCCGGGATCGGGAACAGTCTGGGATCGGGGATAATCCGGGATCAGGGACAATCCCAGCCCTGCAATTCCAGATCCTGGGGACAATCCCGGGATAGGGAACAGTCCAGGAACCGGGAACAATCCCGGGAGCAGGGACAGTCTGGGATGGGGAACAATCCCAGCCCTGCAATTCCAGGGCCAATCCCGGGATCGGGAACAATCCAGGATCAGGGACAATCCCAGGACTGAGGACATTCCAGAGCTGGGGACAATCCCGGAATTCAGGACAATCCCGGGATCAGGGACAATCCAGGATCAGGGACAATCCCAGGACTGAGGACATTCCAGAGCTGGGGACAATCCCGGAATTCAGGACAATCCCGGGATCAGGGACAATCCAGGGATTGCCAATTCCAGTTTTTCCTGCCCATTTTCCCACTGGAACTGAGGAATTCCAGCTTTCCCTGCCCCATTTTCCCACCGGGATTGAGAATCCTGGGATCTGAGACAATCCCAGTCCTGCAATTCCAGGGCCGAGGACAATCCCAGGATCAGGGACAATCCAGGGATTGACAATTCCAGTTTTTCCTGCCCATTTTCCCTCTGGAATTCAGCAATTCCAGCTTTCCCTGCCCATTTTCCCTCTGGGATTGAGAATCCCGGGATCTGGGATGTGCTGGGGACAATCCCGGAATTCAGGACAATCCCGGATCAGGGACAATCCAGGGATTGACAATTCCAGCTTTTCCCTGCCCTCTGGGATCAAGGAATTCCAGCTTTTCCTGCCCATTTTCCCACTGGGATTGACAATTCCAATTTTCCCTCCCTGTTATCCCGCTGGAACTGAGGAATTCCAGCTTTTCCTGCCCCATTTTCCCTCTGGAATTCAGCAATTCCAGCTTTCCCTGCCCATTTTCCCACTGGGATTGAGAATCCCGGGATCGAGGACATTCCAGAGCTGGGGACAATCCCGGAATTCAGGACAATCCCGGATCAGGGACAATCCAGGGATTGACAATTCCAGCTTTTCCTGCCAACTGGGATCAAGGAATTCCAGTTTTTCCTGCCCATTTTCCCACTGGAATCGAGAATCCCACCTTTTCCCGCCCATTTTCCCACTGGAATTCAGCAATTCCAGCTTTTCCTGCCCATTTTCCCACTGGGATTGACAATTCCAATTTTCCCTCCCTGTTATCCCGCTGGAACTGAGGAATTCCAGCTTTTCCTGCCCCATTTTCCCTCTGGAATTCAGCAATTCCAGCTTTCCCTGCCCATTTTCCCACCGGGATTGAGAATCCCGGGATCAGGGACGTGCTGGGAACAATCCTGGAATTCGGGCCGATCCTGGAATTCAGGCCGATCCTGGAATTCAGGACATTCCCGGTCCCGGGGCCATTCCCGGGGCTCCGGAATTCCCCTTCCCACCCCGCCCCATCCATTCCTTCCTTCCCGATTTCGGTTGGAATTTCCACCCCCACCCTCCCTCCTCCTCCTCCTCCTCCTCCTCCTCCCCCCGCAGGGATTTTGTGGGAATTGAGGTTGGAAAAATCCAGCACGGGATAAAAAAAAAGGGGGAATTTTACCTGCGAAGTTCTGGGATCCACGGGGAGAGCTGGAATTGCTGAATTCCAGTGGGCAGGAAAAGCTGGAATTGCTGAATTCCAGAGGGAAAATGGGCAGGGAAAGCTGGAATTGCTGAATTCCAGTGGGCAGGAAAAGCTGGAATTCCTCAGTTCCAGCGGGATAACAGGGAGGGAAAATTGGAATTCTTAATTCCAGAGGGAAAATGGGGCAGAAAAAGCTGGAATTCTCAATCCCAGAGGGCATGAAAAGCTGGAATGGCTGAATTCCAGTGGGAAAATGGGCAGGAAAAACTGGAATTCCTTGATTCCAGTGGGCAGGAAAAGCTGGAATTCTCAATCCCAGCGAGATAAAGGACAGGGAAAACCTGGAATTCTCAATCCCAGCAGGATAAAGGAGCAGGGAAAACCTGGAATTCTCAATCCCAGTGGGATAAAGGACAGGAAAAGCTGGAATTCTCAATCCCAGTGGGATAAAGGACAGGAAAAACCTGGAATTCTCAATCCCAGTGGGATAAAGGAGCAGGGAAAACTGGAATTCCTTGATCCCAGTGGGCAGGAAAACCTGGAATTCTCAATCCCAGTGGGATAAAGGACAGAAAAAAGCTGGAATTCTCAATCCCAGCGAGATAAAGGAGCAGGGAAATTTGGAATTCTCAATCCCAGTGGGATAAAGGACAGGGAAACCTGGAATTCCTCAGTTCCAGTGGGATAAAGGACAGGGAAAACTGGAATTCCTTGATCCCAGTGGGATAAAGGACAGGGAAAAGCAGGAATTCTCAATCCCAGTGGGCAGGAAGAGCTGGAATTCCTCAATCCCAGCAGGATAAAGGACAGGGAAACCTGGAATTCTCAACCCCAGTGGGCAGGAAAAGCTGGAATTCCTCAGTTCCAGCGAGATAAAGCACAGGAAAAACCTGGAATTCTCAATCCCAGTGGGATAAAGGAGCAGGGAAAACCTGGAATTCTCAATCCCAGCGGGATAAAGGACAGGGAAAAGCTGGAATTCTCAATCCCAGTGGGCAGGAAAAGCTGGAATTCTCAACCCCAGTGGGATAAAGGACAGGGAAATTTGGAATTCTCAATCCCAGCAGGATAAATGACAGGAAAAGCTGGAATTCTCAATCCCAGTTGGGCAGGAAAAGCTGGAATTCCTCAGTTCCAGTGGGATAAAGGACAGGAAAAGCTGGAATTCTCAATCCCAGAGGGATAAAGGACAGGGAAAAAGCTGGAATTCTCAATCCCAGTGGGATAAAGGACAGGGAAAACGTGGAATTCTCAATCCCAGTGGGCAGGAAAAGCTGGAATTCCTCAATCCCAGCAGGATAAAGGACAGGGAAAACCTGGAATTCTCAATCCCAGCGGGATAAGGAGCAGGGAGAGGCGGATCCTTCATCCCTGGATTTAAAAAAAAGCCCCTGGAATAAAAAAACCCCCCCAGGATCTCTCCAGGAACCACATCCCCGCTTATTTTCCTTCATTTCTTGCCCAATCCAAAGCCAGGCTTGGAATAAAACCCTTCAAATTCCCAAAATTCCCAAAGGCAACACCCGAGCTCGTTGCCAGGTTTTTTTTTCTTTTTTTCCCCTCTGGATTCAAGGGAAATTCCAAAAAAAGCAGCGCCAGGGGCAGACGGAGAAAATTCCCAGGCCACATCCCTGGGATAAGCAGGACACGGAGCCGGGGCTGATTCCAGAGGGAGGGGATCCCTCGGGAATGGGAGCCGGAACGAGGGCAGCGCTCTCCTCCTTCCCCGAATCCAGGACTTTTTTTTTCCCCACGTGGGAAAAACTCCGGGAGAGACCGAGAGGAATCAAATCCAACCCCAAATCCTGCGGGAACAGCCC
This sequence comes from Corvus moneduloides, assembly GCF_009650955.1. Classification (NCBI taxonomy): domain Eukaryota; kingdom Metazoa; phylum Chordata; class Aves; order Passeriformes; family Corvidae; genus Corvus; species Corvus moneduloides. Next base: position 46,400 of record NC_045505.1, on the reverse strand, counting down.
GGTTTAACCCCTCCCCCCCCATCCCAATCCCACATCCCAATCCCACATCCCAATCCCGAGGAATTCCCGGAAAGCAGCCGGATCCCCCCCCCAAAAAAAAGCAGGAAAATCCTCAAGGATCCCACCCCACGCTGGAAAATCCAGGGATTTCCACCCTTTTCTGCCCGGTTTTTTGTACCTGAAGCGCGGCGAGATTCCCAACGCTCCCCCTCTGGAATTTTTGGTCACCTCTGGATGCAGGAAAAGCTTCACCCCCCCCCCCCTCCTCCTCCAAACACCCACCGGGAAATCCGACGGATCCCGGCGCCGGGAAGGCAAATCCCGCTTTTCCCTGAGAAAACAGGGAATGAAATCCCAGGAAAAGCCCCAATTCCCGGGATATCCCAGCTGAGATCCGTCCCTCTCCGAGCTCCTCTCAGCTCTGGAAGCAGCAGGAAAGAGTTTTTTGGGATAAACACCTCCGGATAACCACCCAAAATTCCCTGAGCTTCCCTTTTCCAATCCCGGTTTCCTTTCCAAGCTCCGTTTCCGACGGATTTTTTTGTTGTTGTTGGGGTTTTTTTTTTTTTTGGGGGGTTGGTTTTGTTGGTTTTTTTTTTTTTCCCAACCTTTTGCCGCTGGATCAAAAATTCCCAGAAGGTTTTTGTCAGTGGAAAAGTTCCGGAGCTCATGGAAAGCCCCATCCCACGAGCATTCCCAGAGCAAAGCAGAGGAAGTGGCTCTGGGAAGAGCCGGGAGTGGGCGGGAAAAGAAAGGAAAAAAAAAACCATAAAAATTCCCTCCTCCTTCTCCTTCCCCCCCCCCCCCCCCTTTGGAAAAACCAAGGGAAAGAATGAAAAACTACTGGAATGTGCTGGATCCAGGAAAAAAAAAAAACCACTCCGGGAATGTTGGGAATCCATCCAAACACCCCCTCAACCTCCCCCCCCTCCCCCATCCCCAACCTCCTCCAAGAGCTCCGTCCTCACCTGCGGCCGAAATTCCTGGGAAAAGAATTCCAGCTGGGAATTCCGAGCCCCCCCAGCCCAGCCCCAATAATCCCCGAGGCGGCCCCATCTGGAATCCTGGAATTCTTTCCGTTGGGAAAGACCTCGAGGCTCGGCCAATCCAAGTCCATCCCCCCCTCGGCACCCCCCCGTTGCCGTCCCTGCTGACGGGCTGGGATCGTCTCCCAGATTTTTCCCCCACATTCCCAGGGCGTTTTTCCAGGAATTGAGCCCAGGCGGCTGCGATTCCCACCCTTTGCAGGGTTGGAAAAAAGCAGGGGATGGAATCCTGGAGAAATCCCGGAGAAATGCTGGATGAATCCTCATTGCCTGCACTGGGAACAGCTGGGAAAGCAGGGGATGGAATCTGGGATAAATCCCAATTCCCAGCCTTGGAACAGCTGGGAAAGCAGGGAATGGAATCCCAGATAAATCCTGGATAAATCCTGGATAAATCCCCATTCCTGCCCTTGGAACAACTGGGAAAACAGGGAATGGAATCCCAGAAAAATCCTAATTCCCAGCCTTGGCATAACTGGGAAAACAGGGAATGGAATCCCAGATAAATCCTGGATAAATCCCGGATAAATCCTGGATAAATCCCCATTCCTGCCCTTGGAACAACTGGAAAAAACAGGGAATGGAATCTGGGATAAAGCCCCAATTCCCAGCCTTGGAACAACTGGAAAAACAGGGAATGGAATCCCAGGGAATGGAATCCCAGATAAACCCCAATTCCCACTCTTTGCATAACTGGGAAAACAGCGAATGGAATCCCAGAAAAATCCCCATTCCCAGCCTTGGAACAACTGGGAAAACAGGGAATGGAATCCCAGATAAATCCTGGATAAATCCCCATTCCTGCCCTTGGAACAACTGGGAAAACAGGGAATGGAATCCCAGAAAAACCCCAATTCCCACTCTCTGCGTAACTGGGAAAACAGGGAATGGAATCCCAGATAAATCCTGGATAAATCCCCATTCCTGCCCTTGGAACAACTGGAAACCCAGGGAATGGAATCCCAGAAAAACCCCAATTCCCACTCTCTGCGTAACTGGGAAAACAGGGAATGGAATCCTGGATAAATCCCGGATAAATCTCAGATAAATCCCGGATAAATCCCCATTCCTGCCCTTGGAACAACCAGAAAACCCAGGGAATGCAATCCTGGATAAATCCCAATTCCCACTCTTTGCACAACTGGGAAAACAGGGAATGGAATCCCAGATAAATCCCGGATAAATCCTGGATGAATCCTCATTCCCAGCCTTGGAACAACTGGGAAAACAGGGAATGGAATCCCAGATAAATCCTGGATAAATCCCCATTCCTGCCCTTGGAACAACTGGAAACCCAGGGAATGGAACCCCAGAAAAACCCCAATTCCCAGCCTTGGCAGGGCTGGAAAAGCAGGGAATGGAATCCTGGAGAAATCCTGGATAAATCCCCATTCCCAGCCTTGGAACAACTGGAAAAACAGGGAATGGAATCCCAGGGAATGGAATCCCAGATAAATCCTGGATAAATCCCAATTCCCAGCTTTTGCATAACTGGAAAAAAACAGAGAATGAAATCCCAGAAAAACCCCAATTCCCAGCCTTGGAACAACTGGAAAAACAGGGAATGCAATCCTGGATAAATCCCACTTCCCACTCTCTGCGTAACTGGAAAAAACAGGGAATGGAATCCTGGAGAAATCCCGGATAAATCCTGGATGAATCCTCATTCCCAGCCTTGGAACTACTGGAAAAACAGGGAATGGAATCCCAGGGAATGGAATCCCAGATAAATCCTGGATAAAGCCCAATTCCCAGCTTTTGCATAACTGGGAAAACAGGGAATGAAATCCCAGAAAAACCCCAATTCCCACTCTCTGCGTAACTGGGAAAAACAGAGAATGGAATCCTGGAGAAATCCTGGATAAATCCCCATTCCCAGCCTTGGAACAACTGGAAAAACAGGGAATGAAATCCTGGATAAACCCCAATTCCCACTCTTTGCACAACTGGGAAAAACAGGGAATGGAATCCTGGAGAAATCCCCATTCCCAGCCTTGGAACAACTGGAAACCCAGGGAATGGAATCCCGGATAAATCCTGGATAAATCCTGGATAAATCCCCATTCCTGCCCTTGGAACAACTGGAAAAACAGGGAATGGAATCCTGGATAAACCCCAATTCCCACTCTCTGCATAACTGGGAAAAACAGGGAATGGAACCCCAGATAAATCCCGGATAAATCCCGGATAAATCTCGGATAAATCCCGGATAAATCTCGGATAAATCCCCATTCCCAGCCCTGGCACGGCTGAAACCCCGGGAATGCAATCCCCGCCTAAATCCCGGCCCGCGATTCCAGCCTCCGTCTCCCCTGGAAATCGGGATGTTATTTTTCCCTAATAATCCCTGCTGGGAGAAGCTCCTCCCTGCCCGGAAAACAAACCCAAAACCCCCCACCCTCATCCCAAAAAAAAAAAATCCTGGGAAAAACGGCGCAAATTCCTGCATTTCAACCCTCGGGAATGCGGCGACTCTGGGGAAACCCCGACCTCAACCCTTGGGAATTTTTATTAATTAATTAATTTATTAATTTATTTATTCATTCCCCTCTCTTTTGTCCCGGATCCAACCTCTCACCTCGGGATAAATCCCAGGAAAAAGCTGGAAAAACGATTCCAGGGATGAAGCTCCAGCTGCTCCATCCATGGGGGGGGGGGGTGGGGGTTTTTTTTGGGATTTTAATTTTAAACTGGAGCAGCTCCCTCGGGAAGAGATCCCAAAAAATTGGAGCTCACGGCTGCCCTTGGATAACCCCGAAATTCCCACGGGATCGGGAGCCTCCGGCACATTCCTGGAGTCGTCCTTGGGAGCCAATCCCAAGGCAAAGAAAGAAAAAAAAAACCCCAAAAAAATCCCAAAGGAGCCGCGGGATCCCAGAGAAATCCAAAGGGAAAATCCCGGTTTTTCCCCCCTCCTTTTCCCACCGGGAATTCCCACGGGATAATTCAGCAATTCCTGAGGAATGGGGTTGGGAATTTCAGGATTTTGGGAAAGGGGGGGGGGGGGGGGGGGGCTTGGAGTGAAAAAAAGGAGGGAAATTCCCCAAATTCCTGGAATGGGAGGAGATCCCAACATTCCCAAAGCGGAGGGGGGGGGAGGAAAACTCAGCTCGGAGCCGAGGGAAAAGCTGGAAAAGAGAGGGGAAAGCTGGAAAAGTGAGGGAAAAGCTGGGAAAGAGAGGGAAAAGCTGGAAAAGCGAAGGAAAAGCTGGAAAAGCGAAGGAAAAGCTGGAAAAGCGAAGGAAAAGCTGGGAAAGAGAGGGAAAAGCTGGAAAAGAGAGGGAAAAGCTGGAAAAGTGAGGGAAAAGCTGGAAAAGCGAAGGAAAAGCTGGGAAAGAGAGGGAAAAGCTGGAAAAGAGAGGGAAAAGCTGGAAAAGTGAGGGAAAAGCTGGAAAAGCGAAGGAAAAGCTGGGAAAGAGAGGGAAAAGCTGGGAAAGAGAGGGAAAAGCTGGAAAAGCAAAGGAAAAGCTGGGAAAGAGAGGGAAAAGCTGGAAAAGTGAGGGAAAAGCTGGAAAAGCAAAGGAAAAGCTGGAAAAGCAAAGGAAAAGGTGGAAAAGCAAAGGAAAAGGTGGAAAAGTGAGAGAAAAGCTGGAAAAGCGAAGGAAAAGCTGGGAAAGAGAGGGAAAAGCTGGAAAAGCGAGGGGAAAGCTGGAAAAGTGAGGGAAAAGCTGGAAAAGCTGGAAAAGCGAGGGGAAAGCTGGAAAATTGAGAGAAAAGCTGGAAAAGCGAAGGAAAAGCCGGGAAAGAGAGGGAAAAGCTGGAAAAGGTGGAAAAGCTGGGAAAGAGAGGGAAAAGCTGGAAAAATGAGGGAAAAGCTGGAAAAGTGAGGGGAAAGCTGGAAAATTGAGAGAAAAGCTGGAAAAGCGAAGGAAAAGCTGGGAAAGAGAGGGAAAAGCTGGAAAAGTGAGGGAAAAGCTGGAAAAGCGAAGGAAAAGGTGGAAAAGCAAAGGAAAAGGTGGAAAAGTGAGAGAAAAGCTGGAGAAGTGAGGGAAAAGCTGGAAAAGCGAGGGGAAAGCGAGGGAAAAGCTGGGAAAGAGAGGGAAAAGCTGGAAAAGTGAAGGAAAAGCTGGAAAAGCGAAGGAAAAGCTGGAAAAGTGAGAAAAAAGCTGGAAAATTGAGAGAAAAGCTGGAAAAGCAAAGGAAAAGCTGGAAAAGCAAATGAAAAGCTGGAAAAGTGAGAGAAAAGCTGGAAAAGCAAAGGAAAAGGTGGAAAAGTGAGAGAAAAGCTGGAAAAGCAAAGGAAAAGGTGGAAAAGCGAAGGAAAAGCTGGAAAAGTGAGGGAAAAGCTGGAAAAGTGAAGGAAAAGCGAGGGAAAAGCTGGGAAAGAGAGGGAAAAGCGAGGGAAAAGCTGGGAAAGCGAGGGAAAAGCTGGGAAAGCGAGGGAAAAGCTGGGAAAGCGAGGGAAAAGCTGGGAAAGCAGCGGTGGAGAATCCCGGGAAAGGGGGGGGAGGGCAGGGGGGAAGCAGGGACACCCCTCCCCCCCCCACCCCAAATCGCCAGAATTCCCCCAAAAATTCCAATCTCCCAAAAAAAAAAAACCAACCCCAAAGCGAGGCCGGAGCCAGGAAAAGCCCCAGGAATTGGGGCGGGGGGGGCGGGGGGAGGCGACATTCCCACAAAAGTCATTCCAGGGATTCCAGGGAGCGCTGGGCTCCGAGGAATCCACGCGGGGGGGGGCCCGAGGGGGGGATTTGGGGAGGGGTCCAAGCGTTCCCCAAGCGCCAGCACCCCAAAAATCCGTCCTGATCCTAAAAGGGGACCCCCCCAAAAATCAGAGCCGCCCCTAAAAAAGGGGACAGGGACCCCCCAAAAATCAGAACAACCCCAAAAAGGGGACAGGGACCCCCCCCAAAAATCAGAGCACCTCCAAAAAGGACAGGGACCCCCCCCAAAAATCAGAGCCCTCCCCTAAAGGGGACAGGGACCCCCCCAAAAAATCGGAGTCCCCCCAAAAAGGGGGCAGGAGGTGACGAGGACCCCCCCCCAAAAATCAGAGCCCCCCCTAAATGGGACAGGGACCCCCCCAAAGATCAGAGCACCCCCTAAATGGGACAGGGACCCCCCAAAAAGGACAGGGACCCCCCCAAAAAATCAAAGCCCCCCCCCCTAAAAAATCAGAGCCCCCCAAAAAGGGGGCAGGAGGTGACGAGGACCCCCCCAAAAAGGGAACAGGGACCCCCCAAAAATCAGAGCCCCCCCAAAAAGGGAACAGGGACCCAACCCCCCAAAATCAGAGCCCCCCCAAAAAGGGAACAGGGACCCCCCAAAAATCAGAGCCCCCCCAAAAAGGGAACAGGGACCCAACCCCCCAAAATCAGAGCCCCCCCAAAAAGGGAACAGGGACCCCCCAAAAATCAGAGCCCCCCCAAAAAAGGGGACAGGAGGGGACAGGGACCCAACCCCCCAAAATCAGAGCCCCCCCAAATCCAGCCCTGAGCCCCCCGCCCCCCCCAAAATCCAGAGCCCGCCAAAACCTCCCTGAGGGTCCCAGGGCCCCCCCCAGCCCAGAGCAGCCCCCCCTGAGGGGGACACGACCCCCCCCAAAAATCCAGAGCCCCCCAAAAACACCCAGACCCCCCCCAAAACCACGGCCCTGACAGCGGCGGGGGAACGCGACCCCCCCCCAAAAACACCCAGAGCCCCCCAAAAACACCCAGAGCCCCCCCAGAGACCCTCAGGGGGAGCGCGACCCCCCCCCCCAAAAACACCCAGAGCCCCCCAAAAACACCCAGACCCCCCCCCGAGACCCTCAGGGGGAGCGCGACCCCCCCCCCCCAAAAACACCCAGAGCCCCCCCAAAACAGCCCTGACAGCGGCGGGGGAACGCGACCCCCCCCAAAAACACCCAGAGCCCCCCCAGAGACCCTCAGGGGGAGCGCGACCCCCCCCCCAAAAACACCCAGAGCCCCCCAAAAACACCCAGACCCCCCCCAGAGACCCTCAGGGGGAGCGCGACCCCCCCCCAAAAACACCCAGAGCCCCCCAAAAACACCCAGACCCCCCCCAGAGACCCTCAGGGGGAGCGCGACCCCCCCCCCCAAAAACACCCAGAGCCCCCCCAAAACAGCCCTGACAGCGGCGGGGGAACGCGCGACCCCTCCCCAAAATCCAGACCCCTCCCCAAAAACACCCAGACCCCCCCCAACAGAGCCCTGACAGCGGCGGGGGAACGCGCGACCCCTCCCCAAAATCCAGACCCCCCCAAAATCCAGACCCTCCCCAAAATCCAGACCCCCCCCCAAAATCCAGACCCCCCCAAAATCCAGACCCCCCCAAAATCCAGACCCCCCCCAAAATCCAGACCCCCCCCCCCCCAACAGAGCCCTGAGGGGAGCCCCGGGAGGTCCCGGCCACACCCCCAACCCACCCCCCCCCCCCGCCCTGAGGGGTCCCCGCGCCCCCCGCCCCCCCTCAGCCGCGCCCCCCCCTCAGCCGCGGCCCCGCCGCCCCCCGGCCGCTGCCGCTCCCCCCGCCCGCGCCGCGCTCTCACCGGCGGGGCCGCGGGCGGGCTCGGGAGGCCCCCCCGGGCCTGGGGGGGGGCGCGGGGCTCCCGGGGGTCCCGGGGGTGCGGGGGGGGTCCGGGGGGGTCCGGGCGCGGCGGCGGCGGCGGCGGCTCCTGAGGAGGCCCCGGGGCCCCCCCCCCGCCCCGCGCCACTTCCGGCCCCGCCAGGCCGCGCCGAGAGCGCCGAGAGCGTCGAGCGGGGCGGGAGGGGAGGGGGGAGGAGCGGGGGAGGGGGGAGAGCGCCGAGAGGATCGATGGGGGCGGGGAGTTGAGAGCGGAGAGCATCGAGCGAGGAGCGGCGAGCGCATCGATGGGGCGGGGATTGATAACGGGGATTGATAACCAGGAATCGATCAGCGAGGATCTATAGCCAGTGATCAATAACCGGAGGTGGGTATCGGTGATCGGGAAGCGATCGCTGCTGATCGATAAGCGGGGATCAATCAGTGGTGATCGATAAGCGAGGATCAATCTGTGCTGATCGATAAGCGAGGATCAATCACCAGTGATCGATAAGCGAGGATCAATCAGTGCTGATCGATAAGCGAGCATCAGTCGCTGCTGATCGATAAGCGGGGAGCAATCAGTGCTGATCGATAAGCGAGGATCGATCGCTGCTGATCGATAAGCGAGGATCAATCGCTGCTGATCGATAAGCGAGCATCAATCGCTGCTGATCGATAAGCGGGGATCAATCAGTGCTGATCGATAAGCGAGCATCAGTCGCTGCTGATCGATAAGCGAGGATCAATCAGTGCTGATCGATAAGCGAGGATCAGTCGCTGCTGATCGATAAGCGAGGATCAATCGCTGTTGATCGGTAAGTGAGGATCAATCACCAGTGATCGATAAGCGAGGATCAATCAGTGCTGATCGATAAGTGAGGATCAATCACAGGTGATCGATAAGCGAGGATCAGTCGCTGCTGATCGATAAGCGAGGATCAATCAGTGCTGATCGATAAGCGAGGATCAATCGGTGCTGATCGATAAGCGAGGATCAATCTGTGCTGATCGATAAGCGAGCATCAGTCGCTGCTGATCGATAAGCGAGGATCAATCAGTGCTGATCGATAAGCGAGGATCAATCGGTGCTGATCGATAAGCGAGGATCAATCTGTGCTGATCGATAAGCGAGCATCAGTCGCTGCTGATCGATAAGCGGGGAGCAATCAGTGCTGATCGATAAGCGAGGATCAATCAGTGCTGATCGATAAGCGGGGATCAATCACCAGTGATCGATAAGCGAGCATCAATCGGTGCTGATCGATAAGCAAGGATCAATCACCAGTGATCGATAAGCGGGGAGCAATCAGTGCTGATCGATAAGCGAGGATCGATCGCTGCTGATCGATAAGCGAGGATCAATCGCTGCTGATCGATAAGCGAGCATCAATCGCTGCTGATCGATAAGCGGGGATCAATCAGTGCTGATCGATAAGCGAGCATCAGTCGCTGCTGATCGATAAGCGAGGATCAATCGCTGTTGATCGGTAAGTGAGGATCAATCACCAGTGATCGATAAGCGAGGATCAATCAGTGCTGATCGATAAGTGAGGATCAATCACAGGTGATCGATAAGCGAGGATCAGTCGCTGCTGATCGATAAGCGAGGATCAATCAGTGCTGATCGATAAGCGAGGATCAATCGGTGCTGATCGATAAGCGAGGATCAATCTGTGCTGATCAATAAGCGAGCATCAGTCGCTGCTGATCGATAAGCGGGGAGCAATCAGTGCTGATCGATAAGCGGGGATCAATCAGTGCTGATCGATAAGCGAGCATCAATCGGTGCTGATCGATAAGCGAGGATCAATCACCAGTGATCGATAAGCGAGGATCAATCAGTGCTGATCGATAAGCGGGGATCAATCGGTGCTGATCGATAAGCGAGCATCAATCGGTGCTGATCGATAAGCGAGGATCAATCACCAGTGATCGATAAGCGAGGATCAATCAGTGCTGATCGATAAGCGAGGATCAATCGGTGCTGATCGATAAGCGAGGATCAATCAGTGCTGATCGATAAGTGAGGATCAATCACAGGTGATCGATAAGCGAGGATCAGTCGCTGCTGATCGATAAGCGAGCATCAATCGCTGCTGATCGATAAGCGGGGATCAATCAGTGCTGATCGATAAGCGAGCATCAGTCGCTGCTGATCGATAAGCGAGGATCAATCAGTGCTGATCGATAAGCGAGGATCAGTCGCTGCTGATCGATAAGCGAGGATCAATCGCTGTTGATCGGTAAGTGAGGATCAATCACCAGTGATCGATAAGCGAGGATCAATCAGTGCTGATCGATAAGTGAGGATCAATCACAGGTGATCGATAAGCGAGGATCAGTCGCTGCTGATCGATAAGCGAGGATCAATCAGTGCTGATCGATAAGCGAGGATCAATCGGTGCTGATCGATAAGCGAGGATCAATCTGTGCTGATCGATAAGCGAGCATCAGTCGCTGCTGATCGATAAGCGGGGAGCAATCAGTGCTGATCGATAAGCGAGCATCAATCGGTGCTGATCGATAAGCGAGGATCAATCACCAGTGATCGATAAGCGAGGATCAATCAGTGCTGATCGATAAGCGGGGATCAATCGCTGCTGATCGATAAGCGAGGATCAATCAGTGCTGATCGATAAGTGAGGATCAATCACAGGTGATCGATAAGCGAGGATCAGTCGCTGCTGATCAATAAGCGAGGATCAATCAGTGCTGATCGATAAGCGAGGATCAATCACAGGTGATCGGTTATCGATCGTTGCTGATCGACAGTGGGGATCAATAGGGCGGGGTTGGGGCCATTTGGGGTCGTTTGGGGTCGTTTGGGGCCATTTGGGGCCGTTTTGGGGCCGTTTGGGGCCATTTGGGGCCGTTTGGGGTCATTTGGGGCCGTTTGGGGCCATTTGGGGTCATTTGGGGTCATTTGGGGTCACTTTGGGTCACTTTGGGGCCGTTTGGGGTCATTTGGGGCCGTTTGGGGCCGTTTGGGGCCATTTGGGGCCGTTTGGGGCCATCTGGGATCATTTGGGGTCATTTGGGGTCCTTTGGGGCCGTTTGGGGCCGTTTGGGGCCGTTTGGGGTCATTTGGGGCCGTTTGGGGCCGTTTGGGGCCGTTTGGGGTCGTTTGGGGCCATCTGGGGTCATCTGGGGCCGTTTGGGGCCGTTTGGGGTCATTTGGGGCCATCTGGGGTCATTTGGGGCCGTTTGGGGTCGTTTGGGGCCGTTTGGGGCCATTTGGGGTCGTTTGGGGCCGTTTGGGGTCATTTGGGGTCGTTTGGGGCCATTTGGGGTCCTTTGGGGTCGTTTGGGGCCGTTTGGGGTCATTTGGGGTCGTTTGGGGCCATTTGGGGTCCTTTGGGGTCGTTTGGGGTCGTTTGGGGCCATTTGGGGCCATTTGGGGTCGTTTGGGGTCGTTTGGGGCCGTTTGGGGTCATTTGGGGTCATTTGGGGTCGTTTGGGGCCATTTGGGGTCGTTTGGGGTCGTTTGGGATCAGGGCCCCTCTGGCCTTGGGGGTCCTGCAGGGCCCCTTTGGGGCCGGGGTTATTTGGGGTCAGGGGTCCTGTAGGGTCAGGGGTTATTTAGGGTCAGGGGGTATTTAGGGTCAGGGGGTTATTTAGGGTCACAGGAGTCTGTAGGGTCAGGGGTTATTTGGGGGTCATAGGGGTCTGTAGGGTCAGGGGGTCCTGTAGGGTCAGGGGTTATTTAGGGTCAGGGGTTATTTAGGGTCAGGGGGGTCCTCTAGGGTCAGGGTTATTTGGGGTCACAGGGGGTCCTGTAGGGTCAGGGGGTATTTAGGGTCACAGGGGCTTATTTAGAGTCACAGGGGTCTGTAGGGTCAGGGGGTATTTAGGGTCACAGCGTCCTATAGGGTCAGGTGATTATTTAGGGTCACAGGGGTCCTGTAGGGTCGGAGGTTATTTGGGGTCAGGGGGTCCTGTAGGGTCAGGGGTTATTTGGGGTCAGGAGTTATTGAGGGTCAGGGGGTATTTAGGGTCGGGGGTTATTTAGGGTCACAGGGGTCCTGTAGGGTCACAGGGGTCTGTAGGGTCGGGGGTTATTTAGGGTCACAGGGGTCCTGTAGGGTCACAGGGGTCTGTAGGGTCGGGGGTTATTTAGGGTCACAGGGGTCCTGTAGGGTCACAGGGGTCTGTAGGGTCAGGAGTTATTTAGGGTCACAGGGGTCCTGTAGGGTCACAGGGGTATTTAGGGTCGGGGGTTATTTAGGGTCACAGGGGTCCTGTAGGGTCACAGGGGTCTGTAGGGTCAGGAGTTATTTAGGGTCACAGGGGTCCTGTAGGGTCACAGGGGTATTTAGGGTCAGGAGTTATTTAGGGTCACAGGGGTCCTGTAGGGTCACAGGGGTATTTAGGGTCAGGAGTTATTTAGGGTCACAGGGGTCCTGTAGGGTCACAGGGGTCCTGTAGGGTTGGGGGTTATTTAGGGTCACAGGGGTCCTGTAGGGTCACAGGGGTCTGTAGGGTCAGGAGTTATTTAGGGTCACAGGGGTCTGTAGGGTCAGGAGTTATTTAGGGTCACAGGGGTCCTGTAGGGTCAGGAGTTATTTAGGGTCACAGGGGTCCTGTGGGGTCACAGGGGTCCTGTAGGGTCGGGGGTTATTTAGGGTCACAGGGGTCCTGTAGGGTCACAGCGTCCCATAGGATGGAGGGGTCCCAGAAGGTCACGAGGTCCTATAGGATCAGGGGGTGCCACGGGGTCACAGGATCCTATAGGATTGGGGGGTCTCTTTAGGTCAGGGGGTTATTTAGGGTCAGGGGCTTTTACAGGGTCACTGGGACCTATAAGGTCAGGGGGTCCCATAGGGTCAGGGGGTCCCTGGGGTTCCCATAGGATCAGGGGGGTCCCATAGGGTCAGGGGGTCCCTGGGGTTCCCATAGGATCAGGGGGGTCCCATAGGGTCAGGGGGTCCCATAGGATCAAAGGAGCCCAGAAGGTCCCGAGGTCCTGTAGGGTCAGGGGGTCCCACCAGGTCAGGGGGTCCCATGGGGTCACAGGATCCTTATAGGATCAAGGGGTCCCAGGGGTCATCAGGTCCCATAGGATCAGGGGGTCCCATAGGATCAGGGGGTCCCTGGGGGTCCCATAGGATCATCTTGGGGGTCCCATAGGATCAGGGGGTCCCATAGGATCAGGGGGGTCCCATAGGATCAGGGGGTCCCTGGGGGTCCCATAGGATCAGGGGGTCCCATAGGATCAGGGGGTCCCTGGGGGTCCCATAGGATCAGGGGGTCCCATAGGATCAGGGGGGTCCCTGGGGGTCCCATAGGATCAGGGGGGTCCCATAGGATCAGGGGGGTCCCTGGGGGTCCCATAGGATCAGGGGGTCCCATAGGATCAGGGGGGTCCCATAGGATCAGGGGGTCCCTGGGCGTCCCATAGGATCAGGGGGTCCCATAGGATCAGGGGGGTCCCATAGGATCAGGGGGGTCCCTGGGGGTCCCATAGGATCAGGGGGGTCCCATAGGATCAGGGGGTCCCTGGGGGTCCCATAGGATCATCTTGGGGGTCCCATAGGATCAGGGGGTCCCATAGGATCAGGGGGGTCCCTGGGGGTCCCATAGGATCAGGGGGGTCCCATAGGATCAGGGGGGTCCCTGGGGGTCCCATAGGATCAGGGGGTCCCATAGGATCAGGGGGGTCCCATAGGATCAGGGGGTCCCTGGGCGTCCCATAGGATCAGGGGGTCCCATAGGATCAGGGGGGTCCCATAGGATCAGGGGGGTCCCTGGGGGTCCCATAGGATCAGGGGGGTCCCATAGGATCAGGGGGTCCCTGGGGGTCCCATAGGATCATCTTGGGGGTCCCATAGGATCAGGGGGGTCCCATAGGATCAGGGGGGTCCCTGGGGGTCCCATAGGATCAGGGGGGTCCCATAGGATCAGGGGGGTCCCTGGGGGTCCCAGAACCGCCCCCATTTCTCTCCCCCCGCCCCGCTCCCACCCCGCCCTCGCTGTCCCAGGAAGGCACCGAGGCCATAAAAGTTCCCAAATCTTTATGGAGGCACTTTCACGCATCGGGGTGTAAATCCCGGGGCCATAAAACCTCGGGGGCCATAAAACCCCGGGGGCCATAAAACCTCGGGGCCATAAAACCCCAGGGCCATAAAACCCCGGTGACCTTCGAGCTGTGGGGTTGTCGAACCCTTTGGGGCCATAGAATCCATCGGGGCCGGAGAACTTTTTGGGGTCCTTAAAATCCTTTTTGGGGTCCTTAAAATCCTTTGGAGTCCATAAAATCCTTTTGGGGTCCACAAAATCCTTTGGAGTCCATAAAATCCTTTGGAGTCCATAAAATCCTTTTGGGGGATCCATAAAATCCTTTTGGGGGATCCATAAAATCCTTTTGGGGTCTGTTGAACACTTTGGGGTCCATAAAATTCTTTTGGGGTCTCTGGAACACTTTGGGGGATCCATAAAATCCTTTTGGGGTCTCTGGAACACTTTGGGGGATCCATAAAATCCTTTTGGGGTCCATAAAATTCTTTTGGGGTCTCTGGAACACTTTGGGGTCCATAAAATCCTTTTGGGGTCCATAAAATCCTTTTGGGGTCTCTGGAACACTTTGGGGGATCCATAAAATCCTTTTGGGGTCCATAAAATTCTTTTGGGGTCTCTGGAACACTTTGGGGTCCACAAAATCCTTTTGGGGTCTCTGGAACACTTTGGGGGATCCATAAAATCCTTTTGGGGTCTCTGGAACACTTTGGGGGATCCATAAAATCCTTTTGAGGTCCATAAAATTCTTTTGGGGTCTCTGGAACACTTTGGGGTCCATAAAATCCTTTTGGGGCCCATAAAATCCTTTTGGGGTCTCTGGAACACTTTGGGGGATCCATAAAATCCTTTTGGGGTCCATAAAATCCTTTTGGGGTCTCTGGAACACTTTGGGGGATCCATAAAATCCTTTTGGGGTCTCTGGAACACTTTGGGGCCCATAAAATTCTTTTGGGGTCTCTGGAACACTTTGGGGTCCATAAAATCCTTTTGGGGTCCATAAAATCCTTTTGGGGTCTCTGGAACACTTTGGGGGATCCATAAAATCCTTTTGGGGTCCATAAAATTCTTTTGGGGTCTCTGGAACACTTTGGGGGATCCATAAAATCCTTTTGGGGTCCATAAAATCCTTTTGGGGTCTGTGGAACACTTTGGGGTCCATAAAATCCTTTTGGGGTCCATAAAATTCTTTTGGGGTCTGTTGAACACTTTGGGGTCCATAAAATTCTTTTGGGGTCTCTGGAACACTTTGGGGGATCCATAAAATCCTTTTGGGGTCTCTGGAACACTTTGGGGGATCCATAAAATCCTTTTGAGGTCCATAAAATTCTTTTGGGGTCTCTGGAACACTTTGGGGTCCATAAAATCCTTTTGGGGCCCATAAAATCCTTTTGGGGTCTCTGGAACACTTTGGGGGATCCATAAAATCCTTTTGGGGTCCATAAAATCCTTTTGGGGTCTCTGGAACACTTTGGGGGATCCATAAAATCCTTTTGGGGTCTCTGGAACACTTTGGGGTCCATAAAATCCTTTTGGGGTCCATAAAATCCTTTTGGGGTCTCTGGAACACTTTGGGGCTGAGCAGAACCTGGGGCTCTGGAGAAGCCTTTGGGGTCCACAGGACGCGGGGGGTCCCTGGAACCCTTCAGGGGCCCTCAAACCCTTTGGGGTCCCCAGAACCCATCGGGGACCACGGATCCCACTGAGCTCCACGGAACCTTTTGGGGTCCAACAGAACCCAGATCCCACAGAACCCTTTGGGGTCCATGGAACCCGTTGAGCTCCGTGGATCCCTTCGGGGTGTCCAGAACCCTCTGGGATCCACGGAACCTTTGGGATCCACGGATCCCATTGAGCTCTGTGGATCCCTTTGGGGTGTCCAGAACCCTTTGGGTCATCTAGAACCCTCTGGGATGTCCAGAACCCTCTGGGATCCACGGAACCTTTGGGATCCACAGATCCCATTGAGCTCCCTGGATCCCTTTGGGGTCCACAGAACCCTTTGGGGTGTCCAGAACCCTTTGGATCCATGGAACCTTTGGGATCTACGGATCCCATTGAGCTCTGTAGAACCCTCTGGGATGTCCAGAACCCTCTGGGATCCACGGAACCTTTGGGATGCACAGATCCCATTGAGCTCCCTGGATCCCTTTGGGGTGTCCAGAACCCTTCGGGATCCATGGAACCCTCTGGGATCTGGGGAACCCTTTGGGCTCCCTGGTGCCCCCGGTGTCCCCAGGCACTCAGCGGGTGACGGTGACACTGTGCCAGCCCCCCAATGCCCCCAGTGCCCCCCGATGTCCCCCCGGCACTCAGCGGGTGACGGTGACACTGTGCCAGCCCCCCAATGTCCCCAATGCCCCCAGTGCCCCCCGATGTCCCCCTGGCACTCAGCGGGTGACGGTGACACTGTGCCAGCCCCCCAATGTCCCCAATGCCCCCAGTGCCCCCCGATGTCCCCCTGGCACTCAGCGGGTGATGATGACACAGTGCCAGCCCCCCAGTGTCCCCGATGTCCCCAGTGCCCCCGGTGTCCCCCGGCACTCAGCGGGTGATGATGACACAGTGCCAGCCCCCCAGTGTCCCCGATGTCCCCTGGCACTCAGCGGGTGACGGTGACACTGTGCCAGCCCCCCAATGCCCCCAGTGTCCCCCGATGTCCCCATGGCACTCAGTGGGTGACGGTGACACTGTGCCAGCCCCCCCATGTCCCCAGTGCCCCCCGATGTCCCCTGGCACTCAGCGAGTGACGGTGACACTGTGCCAGCCCCCCAATGCCCCCAGTGTCCCCCGATGTCCCCATGGCACTCAGTGGGTGACGGTGACACTGTGCCAGCCCCCCGATGTCCCCAGTGCCCCCGGTGTCCCCGTGGCACTCAGCGGGTGACGGTGACACTGTGCCAGCCCCCCAGTGCCCCCAGTGCCCCCCGATGTCCCCGTGGCACTCAGCGGGTGACGGTGACACTGTGCCAGCCCCCCAGTGTCCCCAATGCCCCCCGGTGTCCCCGTGGCACTCAGCGGGTGACGGTGACACTGTGCCAGCCCCCAATGCCCCCAGTGCCCCCCGGTGTCCCCGTGGCACTCAGCGGGTGACGGTGACACTGTGCCAGCCCCCCAATGCCCCCAGTGCCCCCCGATGTCCCCCTGGCACTCAGCGGGTGATGATGACACAGTGCCAGCCCCCCGATGTCCCCAGTGCCCCCCGGTGTCCCCGTGGCACTCAGCGGGTGATGATGACACAGTGCCAGCCCCCCAGTGTCCCCGATGTCCCCATGGCACTCAGCGGGTGACGGTGACACTGTGCCAGCCCCTCAATGTCCCCAGTGCCCCCCGGTGTCCCCGTGGCACTCAGCGGGTGATGATGACACAGTGCCAGCCCCCCAGTGTCCCCGATGTCCCCATGGCACTCAGCGGGTGACGGTGACACTGTGCCAGCCCCTCAATGTCCCCAGTGCCCCCCGGTGTCCCCTGGCACTCAGCGGGTGACGGTGACACTGTGCCAGCCCCTCAATGCCCCCCAGTGCCCCCCGGTGTCCCCGTGGCACTCAGCGGGTGACGGTGACACTGTGCCAGCCCCTCAATGCCCCCCAGTGCCCCCCGATGTCCCCGTGGCACTCAGCGGGTGACGGTGACACTGTGCCAGCCCCCCAATGCCCCCAGTGCCCCCCGATGTCCCCCTGGCACTCAGCGGGTGGCGGTGACACTGTGCCAGCCCCCCGATGTCCCCAGTGCCCCCCGGTGTCCCCTGGCACTCAGCGGGTGACGGTGACACTGTGCCAGCCCCCCAATGCCCCCAGTGCCCCCGGTGTCCCCGTGGCACTCAGCGGGTGATGATGACACAGTGCCAGCCCCCCAGTGCCCCCCGATGTCCCCTGGCACTCAGCGAGTGACGGTGACACTGTGCCAGCCCCCGATGTCCCCAGTGCCCCCCGGTGTCCCCTGGCACTCAGCAGGTGACGGTGACACTGTGCCAGCCCCTCAATGCCCCCCGTGCCCCCCGGTGTCCCCTGGCACTCAGCGGGTGACGGTGACACTGTGCCAGCCCCCCATGTCCCCAGTGCCCCCCGGTGTCCCCGTGGCACTCAGCGGGTGACGGTGACACTGTGCCAGCCCCCCATGTCCCCAGTGCCCCCCGGTGTCCCCTGGCACTCAGCGGGTGACGGTGACACTGTGCCAGCCCCTCAATGCCCCCAGTGCCCCCCGGTGTCCCCGGCACTCAGCGGGTGATGATGACACTGTGCCAGCCCCCGATGTCCCCAGTGCCCCCCGATGTCCCCGGCACTCAGCGAGTGACGGTGACACTGTGCCAGCCCCCCGATGTCCCCAGTGCCCCCCCGGTGTCCCCGTGGCACTCAGCGGGTGACGGTGACACTGTGCCAGCCCCCCAGTGTCCCCGATGTCCCCTGGCACTCAGCGGGTGACGGTGACACTGTGCCAGTGCCCCCAATGTCCCCAATGCCCCCAGTGCCCCCCGGTGTCCCCGTGGCACTCAGCAGGTGACGGTGACACTGTGCCAGCCCCCCGATGTCCCCAGTGCCCCCCGGTGTCCCCTGGCACTCAGCGGGTGACGGTGACGGGCACGCGGTGCCAGGCGTTGCTCAGGACCCCGCGCAGGTTCCAGATGGGTGCCACGGTGTCCGGCTGCACGTTGTAGCTGCGGTCCACGGCCTTGCAGACGATGTCCAGCCTCGAGCCCGCGGCCACCGGCGCCCGCAGCTCCCACAGCGCCCACGCCCAGCCCCGGCCCCGCTGGCCGGGCAGCTCGGCCGCTCGCCACGTCCGGCCCCCGTCCAGCGACACGTCCACCTGCGGGGAGGGGTTAATTAGCGTTAATGAATTAGCGTTAATTAGAGTTAGTTAGTGCAGGTGATAGCAACACGTTGGTGATCGGGTTATTGGGGGTGAGATCGGTTCTGTGAATGTGGGATGGAGAAATGGAGATGATCGAGAAATGAATGGGATCGATAAATGAATGCGATTGATAAATGAATGTGATCGATAAATGAATGTGAGCGAGAAATGAATGTGATTGATAAATGAATGTGAGCGAGAAATGAATGTGAGCGAGAAATGAATGTGATTGATAAATGAATGTGAGCGATAAATGAATGTGATTGATAAATGAATGTGAGCGAGAAATGAATGTGAGCGATAAATGAATGTGATTGATAAATGAATGTGAGCGATAAATGAATGTGAGCGATAAATGAATGTGATTGATAAATGAATGTGAGCGATAAATGAATGTGAGCGATAAATGAATGTGATTGATAAATGAATGTGAGCGATAAATGAATGTGAGCGATAAATGAATGTGATTGATAAATGAATGTGAGCGATAAATGAATGTGAGCGATAAATGAATGTGAGCGAGAAATGAATGTGAGCAATAAATGAATGTGATTGATAAATGAATGTGATTGATAAATGAATGTGAGCGATAAATGAATGTGATTGATAAATGAATGTGAGCGATAAATGAATGTGAGCGAGAAATGAATGTGATTGATAAATGAATGTGAGCGATAAATACGTGGGGGAGATAAATGCATGGGGGAGATAAATATATGATACATAAATATATATGATATACAAATGTATGATATATAAATATATATAAATATATGTGACATAAATACATGTGATATATTTAAATATGATAGATAAATGCATGATAGATAAATACATGTGATATATAAATATGTGATATATAAACGTATATGATAGATAAATATATGATATATAAATATATATGATGTACAAATGTACGATATATGTGTATGATATATATATATATAATATATGTATATGATATATAAATATATGATATATAAATACATGATATGTAAATGCATGATATATAAATGTATGATATATAAATACATTATATGTTAATGCATGATATATAAATATATGATATATAGATGTGTGATATATAAATATATGATATATAAATGCATGATATATAAATGTATGATATATAAATGTAGATGATAGATAAATATATACAAATGCATGTGATATATGACTATATATGATAGATAAATCTATATGATAAATATATGTGATATATAAATGTAAAATATATTCATATATGATAGATAAATGTATGTGATATATAAATCTGTGATATATAAATGTATGATATATAAATGCATGTGATATATACATGCATGTGATATATAAATATAAAATATATTTATATATGATAGGTAAATGTATATGATAAAGGCATGCTAGATAAATATATATTTTTATGATAGATAAATATATGATATATAAATATATATAAATATATGTGATATAAATACATGTGATATATTTAAATATGATAAATGCATGATAGATAAATATATGTGATACATAAATATGTGATATATAAACATATATGACAGGTAAATATGTGATATATAAATATATATGATATACAAATGTATGATATGTAAGTGTATGATATATATATAATATATAAATATATATGATATATAAATATATGATATATAAATGCATGATATATAAATGCATGGTATAGAAATGTATGATATATAAATGTAGATGATAGATAAATATATACAAATGCATGTGATAATTGACTATATATGATATATAAATCTATATGATAAATATATGTGATATATAAATGTAAAATATATTCATATATGATAGATAAATGTATGTGATATATAAATGTACGATATATAAATGCATGTGATATATACATGCATGTGATATATAAATATAAGATATATTTATATATGATAGGTAAATGTATATGATAAAGGCATGCTAGATAAATATATATTTTTATGATAGATAAATATATGATATATAAATATATATAAATATATGTGATATAAATACATGTGATATATTTAAATATGATAAATGCATGATAGATAAATATATGTGATACATAAATATGTGATATATAAACGTATATGATAGATAAATATATGCTATATAAATATATGCGATATGTAAATACATGATATATAAACGTATGCAATATATGAATATATGTGATAGATAAATATATGATATATAAATATGTATGATATATAACTACGATACATAAATATATATGATACATAAATATATGTGATAGATGAAGGCATGGGATAGATAAATATATGATATATTTATATATGATAGAAAAATGTATGATAGATAAATATGTGATAGATTTTATATGATATGTTTTTATGTATTTTTAGATGATATATTTTTAGGTTGTATATAAATATACATGATATATAAATACAAGATATATTTATATGTGATAGATAAGCGTATATGATAGATAAATGTATGCTATATTTTTCATGATCTAGAAATACGTGTAATATATAAATACATGATTTAAAAATATATGATATATAAATATATGATATTCACATAGGATAAATATATGTGTACGATATATAAATGTATGAGAGATAAATATATATTTTTCTATGATATAGAAATATATATAAAATATTATATATCAATACGTGTCATATATAAATCTATGATACAATAATCTATGTGATACGTAAATATAAGATGTATTTATATACGATAGATAAATGTATGATATATAAAAGCATGTGATATATAAATATATGATATATTTATATGTGATACATAAGTGTCGATAGATAAATGTATGTGATATATAAAGGTATGTGATAAATATATGTGATAGATGAATCTATGATATATTTTTATATGATATATTTTTATATGATATATTTTTATATGATATATTTTTATATCATAGATAAATATCTGATATATAAACACTATCATGGGTATGATTTAATTTATCATTTAATAACGATCATTTATCGATCGCTATGAAATGATCGTTATCTCGCTTTATTAATTATTGTATTATCTCCCCATATTAATTATTGTATTATTATATTATATCGCTTTATTAATTATTGTACCATGTTATCTCTCTACATTAATTACTGGATCATGTTATCTCGCTTCATTAATTATTTTATGATTATGTTATCTCGCTATATCAATTATTTTATTATTCTGTTATCTCGCTTTATTCTTATCATCTCGCCATATTAATTATTGCATCATTATGTTATCTCCCTGCATTAATTATTGCATCATTATGTCATCTCCCTACATTAATTATTTTATGATTGTGTTATCTCCCTACATTAATTATCGGATCATTACGTTATCTCCCTCTATTAATTATTGTATTATTATCTTGCTACATTAATTATTGCATCATTACATTATCTCCCTATATTGATCATTCTTAAATTATATCACTCTATTGATTATTGTATTAAAACTTATTTTATGTATTATTAATTTATGATAATTATTAATTATATCTATTTATCACATTATTAGGTTATATATAATGATATATTAATCATTATTAAATTATTATGCGTTATATCGCCATATTATCTACTATATAGTTATATTAATCATTATTAATTTATTATATAGTACATCACCTTATTATTATTTATTATATCACTTTATTAATTATTATTAAATTATTATTTATTATATTGCCATATTATAATTTATTATATGGCTTTATTAATAATTATTAAATTATTATTTATTATATCGCTTTATTGATCACTATTAGATTATTATTGATTATTTAACTATATTAATCATTATATTATGATCTATCGCTTTATTAATCATCATTAGATTATTATTGATTATATGACTTTATTAATCATCATTATTATTGATTATATGACCATATTAATCATTATACTGTGATCTGTTATATGACTCTATTAATCATTATTAGATTATTATTTTATAATAATTATTAATTATTCTATTGCCGTGTATTACATGGCTGTATTAATTATTACGTTAATCATTATTATTATCTATGATACCACTCTATTAATTATTATTATCTCTTGCGCCACATTCATTATCGCATCATTAGATGTTATTATCGCTCTAATAATTATTACACCGTTATTTATTACACCCCTATACTAATATATTAATTATCATTCTATTGTTATCGATTACACCGTCCTTGGTACGATAATATTGTCACAATTAATACAAATATTCATTATTAGATCATTATTAGAGCGAGTTCTATTCCAGCCCTTTTCCCCGCCAATTCCAGCCCCTTTTTCCCACCAATTCCAGCCCCTTTTCCCAGGAATTCCATCCCATTTTCCCAGGACTTCCATCCCATTTTCCCGGCAATTCCATTCCCTTTTCCCGGCAATTCCATCTCATTTTCCCGCCAATTCCAGCCCCTTTTCCCAGGAATTCCAGCCCATTTTCCCGGCAATTCCATCCCATTTTCCCAGGAATTCCAGCCCCTTTTTCCCACCAATTCCAGCCCCTTTTCCCAGGAATTCCATTCCCTTTTCCCGCCAATTCCAGCCCCTTTTCCCAGGAATTCCAGCCCCTTTTCCCAAGAATTCCGCCCATTTATCCCGGCAATTCCAGGCACTTTTCCCACTGATTCCATCCCCTTTTCCCGGTGATTCCACTCGCTTTTCCCACCAATTCCAGCCACTTTCCCCGCCAATTCCATCCAATTTCCCACCAATTCCACTCCCTTTCCCTGCACATCCATTCACATGTTCCCCGATGCTTCCACCCCCTTTTCCCGCCCATTCCATCCCTTTTCCCCGCTGATTCCACCCCCTTTTCCTGCTGATTCCACCCCCTTTTCCCACTCATTCCATCCCCTTTTCCCGCTGATTCCATCCCCTTCTCCCACCCATTCCACACCCGCTTTTCCCCGCTGATTCCACCCCACTTTCCCGCTGATTCCATCCCTTTTTCCCGCCCATTCCACCCCTTTTCCCACCAATTCCGCACCCGCTTTTCCCGCTGATTCCATCCCCTTTTCCCGCCCATTCCACCCCCTTTTCTCACCCATTCCCCCTTCTCCCACCCATTTCCATCCCCTTTTCCCGCTGATTCCATCCCCTTTTCCCACCCATTCCATCCCTTTTTCCCACCCATTTTCCCCCCTTTTCCCACCCATTCCATCCCTTTTTCCCACCCATTCCTCCCCTTTTCCCACCCATTCCACCCCTTCTCCCACCCATTCCACCTCCTTTTCTCACCCATTTTCCCCCTTTCCCCCACCCATTCCCCCCCTTTTCCCCCACCCATTCCCCCCCTTTTTCCCACCCATTCCCCCCCTTTTCCCCACCCATTTTCCGCCCCCGCTTTCCCCCACGCACCCTCACCACCTCCCTGCCGCCGCCGCTCCACGCGTAGCCCTTCACCGTCAGCTCCCCCTCGGGCACGGCCGCCCCGGGCCGCGGCTCGGTGATCGCCGACTGCACCGGCAGCTCCTGGATGGCGGGGGCGGCTCGGAAATCCACCGTGTCCCAGTCCACGGACGGGCAGAACCCTTTGTAGTCGTTCTGCTGCCAGTGGCTCGGGCTCTCGGCCGGTGACACGGCCACGCTCCGCAGCCACTTCACGCTCCGCGCTCCCACCACGCCGGGCACCACGACGCGCACCGGGAAGCCGTGATCCCGCGGCAGCTCCTGCCCGTTCATCTCGTAGGCCAGCAGCACCTCGGCCTCGGCGCTGATGGCTCGGTGAAACGGGATGGACGCTCCGTAAGGCGTCCCCGAAGCGTCCACGTCCAGCCCCTCGAAGCACACGTGCCACTCGCCCTCAGCGGGGGGATGGTCGCCGAAACCGGCGTGCAGCAGCACATCCCGGAGCCGCGCCCCGCCCCAGCGCGCCGTGCTGATGGCCCCGATGTCCCACGCCAGCCCCTTGACCGGCCGGACGCGGCTCATCTCGGACCTCCGGTTACCGGCGCACTGCAGCGTGGCCGTCACCTCGTGCTTGGGGAAGCGGCCGCGCAGCTCCTCCAGCGACAGCGACAACGAGCGGCCACCGGGACCCTCCACGCGCAGCCGGTACGAGCCCGGCTCCACGGCGGGCACCGGGAGGTGGTTGCGGGTGAAGAAGAGCTCGTTGGGCGTCAGGAAACTCTGCGTCAGCAGCTCCGGTGGCGGCTCGGCGTTGAAAGGCTTCAGGCTGTTCACCCGCAGCGCCGGGTGGCGCGGGGGGTCACCGGCGAACGGGTCCTGGGTGTCCCCCGGGGGTGGCGCGGCCTCCTCGGGGCTCAGCTCGCCCACTTTGTAGTCGCGCAGCAGCTCCAGCACGTGCGGCTGGCTGTGCACGGCGTAGAGAGCCCAGAAGGGCTCCAGGGGTCCCCCGGCCGCCAGCAGCAGCTTGTCCGGTCCCCCCGGGTGCAGCTCCACGAAATCGGTGACATCGAAGACCTCGGTGCCGTGCGTGACCCACACGCGGTCCGCCGGGGTGCGGTGCCGGGCCACCTCCGCCCGGGTGTACCGTGGGTACTGCGGGGCTGGAGTGGCCTGGGCGGCCTGGGCGCTCTGCGGACACCGGACAGGTCAGAGGGAACCCGCCCGGGATCCCCCCCCACCGCAGGGTCCGGCAGGACCCCCCGAAAGCGGCTGGGGGGTGACACAGGCTCAGGGGTGGCACCTCTGTCCCCGTCCTGGGCAAGGAGCGGGGTTTGGGGGGTTCTGGAGGGTCCGGGCGCGGCCTCCCCTCCTCCCCCGGTGCTGCATCCCCGTGATCCCCCCCCGTCCCGGTGCCACCCCCTCCCGTGATCCTCTGTCCCGGTGCCACCCCCGCTCCGTGATCCCCCTGTCCCGGTGCCACCCCCTCTCCCAGGTCCCCCTGTCCCGGTGCCACCCCCACCCCGTGATCCCCCTGTCCCGGTGCCACCCTCTCCCGTGATCCTCTGTCCCGGTGCCACCCCCGCTCCGTGATCCCCTTATCCCGATGCCACCCCCTCCCCAGGTCCCCCTATCCCGGTGCCACCCTCTCTCGTGATCCCCCTGTCCCGGTGCCACCCTCTCCCGTGATCCCCCTCTCCCGGTGCCACCCCCTCCCGTGATCCCCCTATCCCGGTGCCACCCTCTCCCGTGATCCCCCTATCCCGGTGCCACCCCCTCCCGTGATCCCCCTATCCCGGTGCCACCCTCTCCCGTGATCCCCCTATCCCGGTGCCACCCTCTCTCGTGATCCCCCTGTCCCGGTGCCACCCCCTCCCCGTGATCCCCCTCTCCCGGTGCCACCCTCTCCCGTGATCCCCCTATCCCGGTGCCACCCCCTCCCGTGATCCCCCTATCCCGGTGCCACCCCCTCCCCGTGATCCCCCTCTCCCGGTGCCACCCCCTCCCCGTGATCCCCCTCTCCCGGTGCCACCCCCTCCCGTGATCCCCCTATCCCGGTGCCACCCTCTCCCGTGATCCCCCTATCCCGGTGCCACCCCCTCCCCGTGATCCCCCTATGCCGGTGCCACCCCCTCCCGTGATCCCCCTATCCCGGTGCCACCCTCTCCCGTGATCCCCCTATCCCGGTGCCACCCTCTCCCGTGATCCCCCTATCCCGGTGCCACCCCCTCCCCGTGATCCCCCTCTCCCGGTGCCACCCCCTCCCCGTGATCCCCCTATCCCGGTGCCACCCTCTCTCGTGATCCCCCTATCCCGGTGCCACCCTCTCCCGTGATCCCCCTATCCCGGTGCCACCCCCGCTCCGTGATCCCCCTCTCCCGGTGCCACCCCCTCCCGTGATCCCCCTATGCCGGTGCCACCCTCTCCCGTGATTCCCCTATCCCCATGCCACCCCCTCCCCGTGATCCCCCTCTCCCGGTGCCACCCCCTCCCCGAGTCCCCCTCTCCCGGTGCCACCCCGTCCCCGGTGCCACCCTCTTCCCTCGGGATCCACCCCCCGGTGCCACCCCCTCCTGTGTTCCCGCTGTCCCGGTGTCACCTCTCACCGGGATCCGCCCCGTCAGGATCCAACCGCACCCCCGGTGTCATCGACCCGGGGAAGGCCCCAGAGGTGTCACCCCCCCCCCCCCCACCACCACCCCACCCCGCCCGGTGCCATCCCGGCGCCACCACCCCGCTGTCACCGCGCTGTCGCTCACCCTCCGCCGCCGCTCTCCGTAGGCCAGGACGGCGCCGAGCCCCAGCAGCGCCGCCAGCACCGGGGCCGCCCCCCGGTGTCCCCCCGGGGCCGCGCTACCGGCGGCCAAGCGGGAGCAGCCGCGGTGCAGCTGCGTCAGCGGCGGGAGCCTGCGGGGACAGCGGGGTCACGGCGGCGCCGGCGACACCGGGGGGACACCGGGGGGACACCGGGGGGGCCGCTCTTACCTGCGCCCGGCCATGGCCCGGAGCAGCAGCATCGCGGCGGCGGCGGAACGGGAGAGCGGAGCTGCGGCGGGCACTGGGCACCGGTACCGGGAAACGGCCCCGGTGACGCTGCCGGGGAAAGCGGCGATCAGGGACCTCTGCTGCGACACGACCGCGCCCGGTTCGCCTCCCCGCCCGCTCCAGTTCTGCCCCCGCTGCCCCAGCCCGGTCCCGGTTCTGTCCCGCTGCCCCAGCCCGGTCCCGGTTCTTCCTCCCCCCCAGTCCCAGCCCGGTCCCAGTTCTGTCCCGCTGCCCCAGCCCGGTCCCGGTTCTTCCTCCCCACCAGTCCCAGCCCGGTCCCGGTTCTGCCCCCCAGCCCCAGCCCGATCCCCGTTGTTCCCCACCCAGCCCCAGCCCGATCCCCGTTGTTCCCCACCCAGCCCCAGCCCGATTCCGGTTGTCCCCTCCCCCAGTTCGGTCCCGGTTGTCGCCTCCTCAGCCCGGTCGGTCCCAGTTGTGTCCCCCGCCAGCCCCAGCCCGCTCCCGGTTGTTTTTCCCCCAGCCCGGTCCCGGTTCTTCCTTCCCCCACCCCGAACCCGGTTGCCCCCAGCGCGGTCCCGGTCCCGGTCCTTCCTTCCCCCACCCCGATCCCGGTTGTCCTCAGCGCCATCCCGGTCCCGGCTGTCCCCGCCGTAGGCCCAGCCCGCTCCCTGTTGTCCCCAAACCCCCCCCCCACCCCCGGTCCCGGTTGTTTTCCCGCCAGCCCCAGCAGGGTCCCGGTTCTCCCTCCCCTCAGCCTCACCCCGGTGTTGGCTCAGAGTTTTCCGCCCCAGTCCCACCCCGGTCCCGGTTGTCCCCAGCCCCACCGCGCTCCCGCTCGTCCCCGCCGCGCACCTGCGTAACGGTTCCGGTCCCGCGATGTCCGTGCGGGCACGGCCGCTTTAAGAGGGGCGCGGTGGGCGTGGCCTCGCGGAGGGCGCGAGCTCTCTGGCCACGCCCCCTCTGTTTACTTTAGCGGGGCCCACGTGGGCGTGGCCTCCCTCCGGGTGGACCCCACCAGCACCGCCTTAAAGGGGCAACACCAGCAGAGGCAGAGGGGGTCTTTAAGAGAGCGGCCACGCGGATTTAAAGGGGCAGCGCCGCTCCCCGAATTTCCCAGTGGGAATTTGGGTAAATAACCGGCAAAAAACGGCAAAAAAAAAAAAAAAAAAAGAGCCGCCACGCAGCTGCGAACTCTGATAAGCGTTATCAGGGCAGGGCCGGCAGCTGGCACCGGATGGCTCCGCGGTTCCTCGCCGGTGCCAGCAGCGGTGGCCGCGTTGTCGCCGCGTCCCCTCCCTGAGCACACAAAAAGTTGGGAATTTTTTTGGTTTTGGGGGGGGTTTTTTTCCCCCCCTTTTTTTTTTTTTGTGTTTTTTTGGGTTTTTTTGGTGTTTTTTTTTATCGTTGTTCCGTTTTACTTTACATTAAATACATCGGTAAATCAGCGACCGAGTTGTGTGGTTACCACGATTGTTAT
The DNA here is from genome assembly GCF_009650955.1 of Corvus moneduloides. Lineage (NCBI taxonomy): Eukaryota > Metazoa > Chordata > Aves > Passeriformes > Corvidae > Corvus > Corvus moneduloides. The sequence goes on along the minus strand of NC_045505.1, from coordinate 18,153 downwards.
TTCACCGAGAGGGAGGAGCTTCCCAAAGCAAAAGAACGAACAGAAAAAAGGAAAAAAACAACCAAAAAAAAAGACCTGAAAAGAAAAAAAAACGAGAATAAAGAGGGGAAAAAGAGGGGAAAAGAGGGGGAAAAGAGGGGGAAAAGAGGGGGAAAAGGGGGGGGAAGGGGGGAAAAGGGGGGGAAAAGGGGGGGAAAAGGGGGAAAAAAGAGGAAAAAAGAGGGAAAAAGAGGGAAAAAGAGGAAAAAGAGGAAAAAGAGGAAAAAGAGGAAAAAAGAGGAAAAAAGAGGAAAAAGAGGAAAAAGAGGAAAAAGAGGAAAAAAGAGGAAAAAAAGAGGAAAAAAAGAGGAAAAAAAGAGGAAAAAAAGAGGAAAAAAAGAGGAAAAAAAGAGGAAAAACAGAAAAAAGAAAAAAAGAGGGAAAAAGAAAGAAAAAGGGGGGAAAAGAGAAAAAAAAGAGGAAAAAAGAGAAAAAAAGAGAAATAAAAGGGGAAAAAAAGAGGAAAAAAGAGAAAAAAAGAGAAAAAAAGAGGGAAAAAAAGATAAATAAAAGGGGGGGAAAAGAGGAAAAAAAAAGAGGAAAAAAAAGAGAAATAAAAGGGGAAAAAAAATCAAAAAAAAGAGGAAGAAACCACAAAAAAATGAGAGAGGAAGGAGCTGCAGTGTCCCCGTTTGGTCCAGGGCTGGGACATGGGGGGGTCCTGGGGGGGTCCCCACCTTGGGGACAATTCCAGAGGCGCCGGGAATGGCCCCGGGGTGGCCCCGAGGGTCCCCGGGAATGGCCCCGGGAATGGCCCCGGGGTGGCCCCGAGGGTCCCCGGGGTGGCCCCGGGAATGGCCCCGGGGTGGCCCCGAGGGTCCCCGGGGTGGCCCCGGGAATGGCCCCGGGAATGGCCCCGGGGTGGCCCCGAGGGTCCCCGGGGTGGCCCCGGGAATGGCCCCGGGAATGGCCCCGGGGTGGCCCCGGGAATGGCCCCGGGGTGGCCCCGAGGGTCCCCGGGGTGGCCCCGGGAATGGCCCCGGGAATGGCCCCGGGAATGGCCCCGGGGTGGCCCCGGGAATGGCCCCGGGAATGGCCCCGGGGTGGCCCCGAGGGTCCCCGGGGTGGCCCCGGGAATGGCCCCGGGGTGGCCCCGGGGTGGCCCCGAGGGTCCCCGGGGTGGCCCCGCGGGCTCTGCCCCCGCCCTGGGGGCTTCATACGGGACCGGGTCCCTCCACCCCACAGCGCACCTCGGGGTGGCCCCGCTTTTGGGGTGTCCTCAGCTTGGGGGGGGCACAAATTTGGGGGTGGCCTCAGTTTTGGGGTGTCTCGAATTTGGGGTGTCCCCAGTTTTGGGGGTGTTCCCACCTTGGGGTGTCTCCAATTCGGGGTATCCCAAATTTCGGGGGTGTTCCCACTTTTGGGGTGTCTCCAATTCGGTGTGTCCCCATTTTGGGGTGTCTCCAAATCTGAGGTATCCCAAATTTCGGGGTGTTCCCACCTTGGGGTGTCCCCAAATTCGAGGTATCCCAAATTTGAGGGTGTCCCCATTTTGGAGTGTCCCCAAATTCGAGCTATTCCAATTTTGGGGTGTCCCAATTTTGGGGGTGTCCCTACCTTGGGGTGTCTCCAATTTGGGGTATCCCCATTTTGGGGGTGTCCCCAGTTTTAGGGTGTTCCAAATTTTGGGGGTGTCCCCACTTTGGGGTGTCCCCAAATTCGAGCTATCCCAATTTTGGGGTGTCCCCACCTTGAGCTATCCCAAATTTGGGGGCATCCCCAGTTTTAGGGTGTTCCAAATTTTGGGGGTGTCCCCATTTTGGGGTGCCCCCAAATTCGAGCTATTCCAATTTTGGGGTGTCCCAATTTTGGGGTTGTCCTCACCTTGAGGTGTCCCAAATTTCGGGGTGTCCCTCCCTGGCCTGGCAGCACCCCTGGGACAGGGTGGGGGACACCGAGGGTCCCTCCAGCTCCAGAAGGGACCAGGACCACGGGCAGGGTGGGGGTGGCAACCGCTGGCCCCTCGTTGCCCCCTCGCTGCCACCCCCCTGGGGACACGGGGACAGCACCCAAGGGTGGCCAGAGGGGACATCTGACCATAAAGTGCAAACCGGGATGGCCCCGGGATGGGGACAGGGACAAAGCGGGGGGTGGCACCTGGGGGGTGGCCATGGCTGGGATCGGCAGGGAGGGACAACGTGGCCACCACTGGGACCAGCTGGGGATGTCACCTGAGGGCCACCACTGGGACCAGCTGGGGATGTCACCTGAGGGCCACCATGGATGGGATCACCTGGGGATGTCACCTGGGGGCCACCATGGATGGGATCACCTGGGGATGTCACCTGGGGGCCACCATGGCCAGGATCACCTGGGGATGTCACCTGGGGGCCACCATGGATGGGATCACCTGGGGATGTCACCTGGGGGCCACCATGGCCGGGATCACCTGGGGATGTCACCTGAGGGCCACCACTGGGACCAGCTGGGGATGTCACCTGGGGGCCACCAGGGCCGAGATCACCTGGGGATGTCACCTGGGGGCCACCATGGCCAGGATCACCTGGGGATGTCACCTGAGGGCCACCATGGATGGGATCACCTGGGGATGTCACCTGAGGGCCACCACTGGGACCAGCTGGGGATGTCACCTGAGGGCCACCATGGATGGGATCACCTGGGGATGTCACCTGGGGGCCACCATGGATGGGATCACCTGGGGATGTCACCTGGGGGCCACCACTGGGACCAGCTGGGGATGTCACCTGGGGGCCACCATGGCCAGGATCACCTGGGGATGTCACCTGGGGGCCACCAGGGCCGGGATCATCTGGGGATGTCACCTGAGGGCCACCACTGGGACCAGCTGGGGATGTCACCTGGGGGCCACCAGGGCCGGGATCACCTGGGGATGTCACCTGAGGGCCACCACTGGGACCAGCTGGGGATGTCACCTGAGGGCCACCATGGATGGGATCACCTGGGGATGTCACCTGAGGGCCACCACTGGGACCAGCTGGGGATGTCACCTGAGGGCCACCACTGGGACCAGCTGGGGATGTCACCTGAGGGCCACCATGGATGGGATCACCTGGGGATGTCACCTGGGGGCCACCATGGATGGGATCACCTGGGGATGTCACCTGGGGGCCACCAGGGCCGGGATCACCTGGGGATGTCACCTGAGGGCCACCATGGCCGGGATCACCTGGGGATGTCACCTGAGGGCCACCACTGGGACCAGCTGGGGATGTCACTTCAGGGCCACCATGGATGGGATCACCTGGGGATGTCACCTGGGGGCCACCATGGCCGGGATCACCTGGGGATGTCACCTGGGGGCCACCACTGGGACCAGCTGGGGATGTCACTTCAGGGCCACCATGGATGGGATCACCTGGGGATGTCACCTGGGGGCCACCAGGGCCGAGATCACCTGTGGATGTCACCTGGGGGCCACCATGGATGGGATCACCTGGGGATGTCACCTGGGGGCCACCAGGGCCGGGATCATCTGGGGATGTCACCTGAGGGCCACCACTGGGACCAGCTGGGGATGTCACCTGGGGGCCACCATGGCCAGGATCACCTGGGGATGTCACTTGAGGGCCACCATGGATGGGATCACCTGGGGATGTCACCTGGGGGCCACCATGGCCAGGATCACCTGGGGATGTCACTTGAGGGCCACCATGGATGGGATCACCTGGGGATGTCACCTGGGGGCCACCAGGGCCGGGATCACCTGTGGATGTCACCTGGGGGCCACCATGGATGGGATCACCTGGGGATGTCACCTGGGGGCCACCACTGGGACCAGCTGGGGATGTCACCTGGGGGCCACCATGGCCAGGACCACTGGGTGGGGGGGGAGGGTGTCCCCATGGTGCCACCAAGGCCAGAATCATCGGGGGACGTCACAGCCACAGCCAGGACAGGAGGGGACATCGCTGTGGGGTGACCACAGCCATGGTCACTGAGGGGACATCACTGTGGGGTGACCACAGCCATGGGGACATCGTTGTGCAGTGACCATGGCCCAGATGACCACGGGGACATCATTGTGGGGTGACCAGGGCTGGGCTGACCACAGGGACATTGCTGTGGGGTGGCCATGGCCCAGATGACCACGGGGACATCGCTGTGGGGTGGCCACGGCTGGGGTGACCAGGGGGACATCGCTGTGGGGTGACCAGGGGGACATCGCTGTGGGGTGATTACAGCCGGGGTCACTGAGGGGACATCGCTGTGGGGTGACCACGGCCCAGATGCCCACGGGGGCATTGCTGTGGGGTGGCCATGGCCGGGGTGACCAGGGGACATCGCTGTGAGGTGACCACAGCCCAGATGACCACCAGGACATCGCTGTGGGGTGACCACGACCACGGGGCCGTTGGCCACGGGGCCACCCCCAGCGCTCAGGGTCCCCTCAGTGTCCCCGGATGTCCCCAGGCACTTGGGATCCTGCGGGGAGGGCCGCGGGGACGCTGCAGCTCCGGGAACGGGGCGGGAATCGTCAAAATCCCAACGAAATCGGTGCCGGCCCCTTGGAAAATCCATCCCGGGGGTCTCTGGGTGCCAGCGGCCCCCCAGGAGGGGACACTCGGGGCTCCCCGGATCCCGGGGGGTGCCGAGGGGTGGGATCCCAGCGTCCTCGGGCCCGGGGATCCGGTGGGGACGGACGGAGAGTCCAGGGATCCTCGGGAATCCAGTCCCAGCCGAGCGGCCTCGGGAACGGGAGCAGGATTGGGGTCTGGTGGAGCCAGGAGGGATCTGGTGGAGTTGGATGGGATCTGGTGGAGCCAGGAAGGATCTGGTGGAGCCAGGAGGGATCTGGTGGAGTTGGATGGGATCTGGTGGATCCAGGTGGAGTCTGGTGGAGCCAAGAGGAATCTGGAGAATCCAGGAGGGATCTGGTGGAGCCAGGTAGGATCTAGTGGAGCCAGGAGGGATCTGGTGGAGCCAGGAGGGATCTAGTGGACTTGGATGGGATCTGGTGGACTTGGATGGGATCTGGTGGAGCCAGGTGGGATCTGGAGGATCCAGGAGGGACCTGGTGGAGCCAGGAGGGACCTGGAGCACCCGTGTGAGATCTGGTGGAGCCAGGAGGGATCTGGAGGATCCAGGAGGGATCTGGTTGAGTTGGATGGGATCTGGTGGATCCATGTGAGATCGGGTGGAGCCAGGAAGGGTCTGGAGAATCCCAGTGGGATTTGGAAAATCCAGGAGGGATCTGGTGGAGCCAGAAGAGATCTGGAGGATCTAGGTGGGATCTGGAGTATCTGTGTGGGGTCTGCAGGATCCAGGAGCGATCTGCAAGATCCGGGTTGGGTCTGGAGGACCCAGGAGGGATCTGACAGAAACAGGTGGGGTCTGGAGGATCCAGGAGGGATCTGATGGATCCAGGTGGGGTCTGGAGGATCCAGGAGGGATCTGGTGCCAAGGAGGAGCCTTGGAAGCTTCAGGAAGAGGAGCTCGGGGAGGGTCCCAGGGCGGGGCCTCGGTGCCGGGCTGGAGGAGCGGCGTGACCAGCCTGGGGCTGGGATCGGGCTGGGATCTGATGGAGATCTGGCTGGGATCCTGGCTGGGATCTGTGCTGGGTCCTGGTGGGATCCTGGCTGAGATCTGATGGAGATGTGGCTGGGATCTGGCTGGAATCCTGGCTGAGATCTGGCTGGGATCTGATGGAGATCTGGCAGGGATCTGGCTGGAATCGGGCTGGAATCCTTGGTGGGATCCTGGCTGGGATCTGATGGAGATCTGGCTGGGATCGGTCTGGAATCCTTGGTGAGATCCTGGCTGGGATCCTGGCTGGGATCCGAGTTAGATCTGGGCCGGATCCTGGCTGGGCTCTGGGCCAGATCCCATCTGGATCCCGGCAGATCCCCTCAGGCACTGCAGCTCTGCTGGCTGGGATCTGGGCTGGAATCCGGCCTCGAGCCCGGCTGGATTGGGGCTGGATTGGGGCTGGAATCCCGGCCGGATCCCAGTGGATCCCTCGGGCAGATCCCTCAGTTGCTGCAGCACTGGCCCCGGCCCTGCGGGCTCTGCTCGTGCAGATCCACGCCCCGGCCCCGGCCGCCGGCGCCGCTCGTGCTCTGGGGCTCGTTCTTTGGCAGCTTCTTGGCTGGAGCGAGAGGGGCCGGGGTCATTTGGGGTCATTTGGGGAGATTTAGGATGATTTGGGATCATTTGGGATCATTTGGGGTTATTGGGATGATCTGGGATGATTCAAGGATGATTTGGGATCATTTGGGATGATTCAGAGATGGTTTGGGATCATTTGGGATTATCTGGGATTCTTGGGATGATTTCGGATCATTTGGGGAGATTTAGGATCATTTGGGACCATTTGGGATGATTTGGGATGATTTGAGATCATCTGGGATGATTCAGAGATGGTTTGGGATCATTTGGGATCATTTGGGATTCTTGGGATCATTTGGGAAGATTTCGGATCATTTGGGATCATTTGGGATGATTCAGAGATGGTTTGGGATCATTTGGGATTATCTGGGATTCTTAGGATGATTTCGGATCATTTGGGGTGATTTGGGATCATTTGGGGTTATTTGGGACGATTCAGGGATGATTTAGGATGATTTGGGATCATTTGGGATTATCTGGGATTCTTAGGATGATTTTGGATCATTTGGCATCATTTGGGGAGATTTCGGATCATTTGGGGCCATTTGGGATGATCTGGGATGATTCAAGGATGATTTGGGATCATTTGGGATGATTCAGAGATGGTTTGGGATCATTTGGGATTATCTGGGATTCTTGGGATGATTTCAGATCATTTGGGGTGATTTGGGATCATTTGGGGTTATTTGGGACGATTCAGGGATGATTTAGGATGATTTGGGATCATTTGGGATCATCTGGAATTCTTGGGATGATTTCGGATCATTTAGCATCATTTCGGGAGATTTAGGATCATTTGGGACCATTTGGGATGATTCAAGGATGATTTGGGATCATTTGGGATGATTCAGAGATGGTTTGGGATGATTTGGGATTATCTGGGATTCTTGGGATGATTTCGGATCATTTGGGATGATTTGGGGTTATTTGGGATGATTCGGGGATGATTCGGGGATGATTCGTGGTTATTGGGATGATTTCGGGTTATTTGGGATGATTTGGGGTTTTTGGGATGATTTGGGATCATTTGGGATTTGGGAATGAGGCCCCAGCCCAGAATCCCTGGATGGGGCTGGAACAGACCCCCCAGACCCCCCTCAGAACCCCCCTGAGACCCCAAAAATCCCCCCAGAGCCCCCTCAGCCCCCCCGAGCCCCCAAAAATCCCCCCTGAGCCCCCTCAGCCCCCCCTGAGCCCCCTTCCCCTCCACAGCTCCCACCCAACCCCAGCGTCACCCTCCCAAAATTCCCATTGGGAACGGGGAAAACACCCCCAAAACCCCTCAGAACACCCCAAAAATCCCCTCTGAGACCCCCCAAACCCCCCTCAGACCCCTCTGACACCCCTGAGACCCTCCCAAACCCCTCAGCCCCCCCTGAGCCCCCTTCCCCTCCACAGCTCCCACCCAACCCCAGCGTCACCCTCCCAAAATTCCCATTGGGAACGGGGAAAACACCCCCAAAACCCCTCAGAACACCCCAAAAATCCCCCCAGAGACCCTCCCAGACCCCCCCAAACCCCTCTGAGACCCCCCTGAGACCCCTCAGAGCACCCCAAACCCTCCTCAGAACCCCCCTGGGACCCCTCAGCCCCCCCTGAGCCCCCTTCCCCTCCACAGCTCCCACCCAACCCCAGCGTCACCCTCCCAAAATTCCCATTGGGAATGGGGAAAACACCCCCAAAACCCCTCAGAACACCCCAAAAATCCCCTCTGGGACCCCTTAAGGAGCCCCCAGCCCCCCTGAGCCCTCACCGATGGCCAGGAAGAGGTCGTTGACATTCATGGCTGTCTTGGCCGACGTCTCCATGAACAGCAGGCTGTTGTCGTCGGCGTAGGCCTGGGCTTCCTGCGGGAACGGGGCCTTTGGGGGGGCTGGGGGGGCCTCAGAGGGGTTTGGGGTGGCTGGGAGGGTCTCAGAGGGGATTTTTGGGGTGTTCTGAGGGGTTTTGGGGGTGTTTTCCCCGTTCCCAATGGGAATTTTGGGAGGGTGACGCTGGGGTTGGGTGGGAGCAGCGGAGGGGAAAGGGGCTCAGGGGGGGCTGAGGGGGCTCAGGGGGGTTCTGAGGGGGGTTGGAGGGGTCTGGGGGGTTCTGAGGGCGTTTTGAAGGGGATTTGGGGGGTCCCAGAGGGGATTTTTGGGGTGTTCTGAGGGGTTTTGGGGGTGTTTTCCCCGTTCCCAATGGGAATTTTGGGAGGGTGACGCTGGGGTTGGGTGGGAGCTGTGGAGGGGAAGGGGGCTCAGGGTGGGCTGAGGGGTCCCAGGGGGGTTCTGAAGGGGGTTGGAGGGATCTCGGGGGTTCTGAGGGGGTCTCAGAGGGGTTTGGGGGGGGTTTGGGGGGTCTCAGAGGGGATTTTTGGGGTGTTTTGAGAGGTTTTGGGGCTGTTTTCCCCGTTCCCAATGGGAATTTTGGGAGGGTGACGCTGGGGTTGGGTGGGAGCGGCGGAGGGGAAGGGGGCTCAGGGGGGGCTGAGGGGTCCCAGGGGGGGTCTCAGGGGATTTTTGGGGTGTCTGGGGGGGTCTCAGGGGGTTCTGAGAGGTCTCTGAGGAGTTTCAGGGGGGTTTCGGGGGTCTCAGGGGGGTCCTGAGGGGTTTCGGGGGGGTTCTGAGGGGGTCTCGCCACCTGCAGGGAACATCAGGCACACCCCAGCCCCCCAAAAATTCCCAAAATCCCCCAAAAAAACCTCATCCAGAAATGAAAACATTTAAGAAACTTAAAAAAAAAATTTAAAGAAATTTAAAAACAACCCAAAATCCTCCAGAAATCCTTCAAAAAAACCAAAATAAAACCTGCAGAAATCGGCAAAAAACACCCAAAAATGCCCAAAAAACACCCAAAAATTCCCAAAAAATGCCTTGGGAGTGCCCCAGGTGCCCCCGCTCACCTCGTACTCCACCATCCTCTTGCTGGCCAGGTCGGCCTTGTTGCCGGCCAGGGCGATGACGATGCTGGGGCTGGCCTGGCGCTGCAGCTCCTTCACCCAGCTCCGGGCACGGGCAAAGGTCTCCTGGGGAGGGGGATGGAGACCCCTCCTCAAATCCCTGAGACCCCTCCTCAAATCCCTGAGACTCCTGAGAGACCCCTGAGACCCCTCCTCAAATCCCTGAGAGACACCTGAGACCCCTCCTCAAATCCCTGAGACCCCTCCTCAAATCCCTGAGACTCCTGAGAGACCCCTGAGACCCCTCCTCAAATCCCTGAGAGACCCCTGAGACCCCTCCTCAAATCCCTGAGACCCCTGAGACCCCTCCTCAAATCCCTGAGACCCCTCCTCAAATCCCTGAGACCCCTGAGACCCCTCCTCAAATCCCTGAGACCCCTCCTCAAATCCCTGAGACCCCTGAGACCCCTCCTCAAATCCCTGAGAGACCCCTGAGACCCCTCCTCAAATCCCTGAGACCCCTCCTCAAATCCCTGAGACCCCTGAGACCCCTCCTCAAATCCCTGAGACCCCTGAGACCCCTCCTCAAATCCCTGAGACCCCTCCTCAAATCCCTGAGACCCCTGAGACCCCTCCTCAAATCCCTGAGACCCCGCCTCAAATCCCTGAGACCCCTGAGACCCCTCCTCAAATCCCTGAGACCCCTCCTCAACTCCCTGAGACCCCTGAGACCCCTCCTCAAATCCCTGAGACCCCTCCTCAAATCCCTGAGACCCCTGAGACCCCTCCTCAAATCCCTGAGAGACCCCTGAGACCCCTCCTCAAATCCCTGAGATCCTTGAGACCCCTCCTCAAATCCCCTGAGCCCCCTGCAGCTCCTTCACCCAGCTCCGGGCACAGGCAAAGGTCTCCTGGGGAGGGGGATGGAGACCCCTCCTCAAATCCCTGAGACCCCTCCTCAAATCCCTGAGACTCCTGAGAGACCCCTGAGACCCCTCCTCAAATCCCTGAGAGACCCCTGAGACCCCTCCTCAAATCCCTGAGACTCCTGAGACCCCTCCTCAAATCCCTGAGACCCCTCCTCAAACCCCTGAGCCCCCTGCAGCTCCTTCACCCAGCTCCGGGCACAGGCAAAGGTCTCCTGGGGAGGGGGATGGAGACCCCTCCTCAAATTCCTGAGACCCCTGAGAGACCCCTGAGACCCCTCCTCAAACCCATGAGACCCCTGAGACCCCTCCTCAAATCCCTGAGATCCTTGAGACCCCTCCTCAAATCCCCTGAGACCCCTCCTCAAACCCCTGAGCCCCCTGCAGCTCCTTCACCCAGCTCCGGGCACAGGCAAAAGTCTCCTGGGGAAGGGGATGGAGACCCCTCCTCAAATTCCTGAGACCCCTGAGAGACCCCTGAGACCCCTCCTCAAACCCATGAGACCCCTGAGACCCCTCCTCAAATTCCTGAGACCCCTCCTCAAATCCCTGAGACTCCTGAGAGACCCCTGAGACCCCTCCTCAAATCCCTGAGAGACCCCTGAGACCCCTCCTCAAATCCCTGAGACCCCTCCTCAAATCCCTGAGACCCCTCCTCAAATCCCTGAGACCCCTGAGACCCCTCCTCAAATCCCTGAGAGACCCCTGAGACCCCTCCTCAAATCCCTGAGACCCCTCCTCAAATCCCTGAGACCCCTGAGACCCCTCCTCAAACCCCTGAGACCCCTCCTCAAATCCCTGAGACCCCTGAGACCCCTCCTCAAATCCCTGAGAGACCCCTGAGACCCCTCCTCAAATCCCTGAGACCCCTCCTCAAATCCCTGAGACTCCTGAGACCCCTCCTCAAATCCCTGAGACCCCTCCTCAAATCCCTGAGACCCCTGAGACCCCTCCTCAAATCCCTGAGACCCCTCCTCAAATCCCTGAGACCCCTGAGACCCCTCCTCAAATCCCTGAGACCCCTCCTCAAATCCCTGAGACCCCTGAGACTCCTCCTCAAATCCCTGAGACCCCTCCTCAAATCCCTGAGACCCCTGAGACCCCTCCTCAAATCCCTGAGACCCCTCCTCAAATCCCTGAGACCCCTGAGACCCCTCCTCAAATCCCTGAGACCCCTCCTCAAATCCCTGAGACTCCTGAGAGACCCCTGAGACCCCTCCTCAAATCCCTGAGAGACCCCTGAGACCCCTCCTCAAATCCCTGAGACCCCTGAGACCCCTCCTCAAATCCCTGAGACCCCTCCTCAAATCCCTGAGACCCCTGAGACCCCTCCTCAAATCCCTGAGACCCCTCCTCAAATCCCTGAGACCCCTGAGACCCCTCCTCAAATCCCTGAGAGACCCCTGAGACCCCTCCTCAAATCCCTGAGACCCCTCCTCAAATCCCTGAGACCCCTGAGACCCCTCCTCAAATCCCTGAGACCCCTCCTCAAATCCCTGAGACTCCTGAGACCCCTCCTCAAATCCCTGAGAGACCCCTGAGACCCCTCCTCAAATCCCTGAGACCCCTCCTCAAATCCCTGAGACCCCTGAGACCCCTCCTCAAATCCCTGAGACCCCTCCTCAAATCCCTGAGACCCCTGAGACCCTTCCTCAAATCCCTGAGACCCCTCCTCAAATCCCTGAGACCCCTGAGACCCCTCCTCAAATCCCTGAGACCCCTCCTCAAATCCCTGAGACCCCTGAGACCCCTCCTCAAATCCCTGAGACCCCTCCTCAAATCCCTGAGACCCCTGAGACCCCTCCTCAAATCCCTGAGACCCCTCCTCAAATCCCTGAGACTCCTGAGACCCCTCCTCAAATCCCTGAGAGACCCCTGAGACCCCTCCTCAAATCCCTGAGATCCTTGAGACCCCTCCTCAAATCCCCTGAGCCCCCTGCAGCTCCTTCACCCAGCTCCGGGCACAGGCAAAGGTCTCCTGGGGAGGGGGATGGAGACCCCTCCTCAAATCCCTGAGACCCCTCCTCAAATCCCTGAGACTCCTGAGAGACCCCTGAGACCCCTCCTCAAATCCCTGAGAGACCCCTGAGACCCCTCCTCAAATCCCTGAGACTCCTGAGACCCCTCCTCAAATCCCTGAGACCCCTCCTCAAATCCCCTGAGCCCCCTGCAGCTCCTTCACCCAGCTCCGGGCACAGGCAAAGGTCTCCTGGGGAGGGGGATGGAGACCCCTCCTCAAATTCCTGAGACCCCTGAGAGACCCCTGAGACCCCTCCTCAAACCCATGAGACCCCTGAGACCCCTCCTCAAATTCCTGAGACCCCTGAGAGACCCCTGAGACCCCTCCTCAAACCCATGAGACCCCTGAGACCCCTCCTCAAATCCCTGAGATCCTTGAGACCCCTCCTCAAATCCCTGAGACCCCTCCTCAAACCCCTGAGCCCCCTGCAGCTCCTTCACCCAGCTCCGGGCACAGGCAAAGGTCTCCTGGGGAGGGGGATGGAGACCCCTCCTCAAATTCCTGAGACCCCTGAGAGACCCCTGAGACCCCTCCTCAAACCCCTGAGATCCCTGAGACCCCTCCTCAAACCCATGAGACCCCTGAGACCCCTCCTCAAATCCCATGGGACCCCTGAAAGACACCTGACACCCCTCCTCAAATTCCCCGAGACCCCTCCTCAAATCCCTGAGACCCCTCAGAAACCCCTGAGACCCCTCCTCAAATCCCCTGAGACCCCTCCTCAAATACCATGGGACCCCTGAGAGACCCGACAGACCCCTGAGACACCCCTGAGACCCCTCCTCAAATCCCTGAGACCCCTCCTCAAATCACCTGAGACCCCTGAGACCCCTCCTCAAATCCCTGAGACCCCTCAGAAACCCCTGAGACCCCTCCTCAAATCCCCCCCGAGACCCCTGAGAGACACCTGAGACCCCTCCTCAAATCCCATGGGACTCCTGAGAGACCCGACTGACCCCTGAGACCACTGAGACCCCTCCTCAAATCCCTGAGACCCCTCCTCAAATCACCTGAGACCCCTGAGAGACCCCTGAGACCCCTGAGAGACCCCTGAGACCCCTCCTCAAATCCCCCCCGAGACCCCTGAGAGACACCGGAGACCCCTGAGACCCCTCCTCAAAACCCCTGAGACCCCTGAGACCCCTCCTCAAAACCCCTGAGACCCCTGAGACTCCTCAGAACCCCCCTGAGACCCCCCACATCCCCCCAATACCTGGTTGGTGATGTCAGAGACCACGATGGCAGCCTGAGCCCCCCGGTAGGACCCCCTGAGACCCCTCCTCAAATCCCCTGGGACCCCCTGAGACCTCTCCTCAAATCACCAGAGACCCCTGAGAGACACCTCAGAACACCCCCAAAACCACTCAAAACTCCTCAGAACCTCCTCAAAACCCCTCAGAACCCCCCTGAGGACCCCCAAACCCCCCCAATCCCCTCAGAACCCCCCTGAGACCTCCCAAACCCCCCCAAATCCCCCCAATACCTGGTTGGTGATGTCAGAGACCACGATGGCAGCCTGAGCCCCCCGGTGATACCCCCTGAGACCCCTCAGAACCCCCCCAAAACCCCTCAGAACCTCCTCAAAACCCCCCTGAGACCCCTCAGAACCCCCCAAAACCCCTCAGAACCCCCCTGAGACCCCCCAAACCTCCCCAATACCTGGTTGGTGATGTCATAGACCACGATGGCAGCCTGAGCCCCCGGTAGTACCCCCTGAGACCCCTCAGAACCCCCCCAAAACCCCTCAGAACCCCCCTGAGACCCATCAGAACCCCCCCAAAATCACTCAAAACCCCTCAGAACCTCCCCCAAATCCCCCTGAGGACCCCCAAACCCCCCCAGTACCTGGTTGGTGATGTCAGAGACCACGATGGCAGCCTGAGCCCCCCAGTAGTACCCCCTGAGACCCCTCAGAACCCCCCCAAAACCCCTCAGAAAGCCCCCAAAACCCCCCTGAGACCCCCCAAAGCCCCCCAATACCTGGTTGGTGATGTCGTAGACCACGATGGCAGCCTGAGCCCCCCGGTAGTACATGGGGGCCAGGCTGTGGTAGCGCTCCTGCCCCGCCGTGTCCCAGATCTCGAACTTCACCGTGGTGTCGTCCAGGCACACGGACTGCGTCAGGAACGCGGCTGGGGGACGGGCACGGGGGGCACGGGGTCACCAACGCACCCAGGGACAGCCCAGGGGGTCACCAAACCCACCCAGGGACAGCCCAGGGGGTCACCAACCCCACCCAGGGACAGCCCAGGGGGTCACCAACGCACCCAGGGACAGCCCAGGGGGTCACCAACCCCACCCAGGGACAGCCCAGGGGGTCACCAACCCCACCCAGGGACAGCCCAGGGGGTCACCAACCCCACCCAGGGACAGCCCAGGGGGTCACCAGCGCACCCAGGGACAGCCCAGGGTGTCACCAAACGCACCCAGGGACAGCCCAGGGGGTCACCAGCGCACCCAGGGACAGCCCAGGGTGTCACCAAACCCACCCAGGGACAGCCCAGGGTGTCACCAGCACAGCCAAGGACAGCCCAGGGTGTCACCAATGCACCCAGGGACAGCCCAGGGGGTCACCAAACCCACCCAGGGACAGCCCAGGGTGTCACCAGCACACCCAGGGACAGCCCAGGGTGTCACCAAACCCACCCAGGGACAGCCCAGGGTGTCACCAGCACACCCAGGGACAGCCCAGGGTGTCACCAATGCACCCAGGGACAGCCCAGGGTGTCACCAACGCACCCAGGGACAGCCCAGGGTGTCACCAGCACAGCCAGGGACAGCCCAGGGTGTCACCAATGCACCCAGGGACAGCCCAGGGTGTCACCAAACCCACCCAGGGACAGCCCAGGGTGTCACCAGCGCACCCAGGGACAGCCCAGGGTGTCACCAATGCACCCAGGGACAGCCCAGGGGGTCACCAAACCCACCCAGGGACAGCCCAGGGTGTCACCAAACCCACCCAGGGACAGCCCAGGGTGTCACCAACCCCACCCAGGGACAGCCCAGGGTGTCACCAACCCACCCAGGGACAGCCCAGGGTGTCACCAACCCCACCCAGGGACAGCCCAGGGTGTCACCAAACCCACCCAGGGACAGCCCAGGGTGTCACCAGCACACCCAGGGACAGCCCAGGGGGTCACCAGCACAGCCAGGGACAGCCCAGGGTGTCACCAAACCCACCCAGAGACAGCCCAGGGTGTCACCAACGCACCCAGGGACAGCCCAGGGTGTCACCAGCACACCCAGGGACAGCCCAGGGGGTCACCAAACCCACCCAGAGACAGCCCAGGGTGTCACCAAACCCACCCAGGGACAGCCCAGGGTGTCACCAGCACAGCCAGGGACAGCCCAGGGTGTCACCAGTGCACCCAGGGACAGCCCAGGGTGTCACCAATGCACCCAGGGACAGCCCAGGGTGTCACCAACCCCACCCAGGGACAGCCCAGGGTGTCACCAATGCACCCAGGGACAGCCCAGGGTGTCACCAAACCCACCCAGGGACAGCCCAGGGTGTCACCAAACCCACCCAGGGACAGCCCAGGGTGTCACCAAACCCACCCAGGGACAGCCCAGGGTGTCACCAACCCACCCAGGGACAGCCCAGGGTGTCACCAGCAAACCCAGGGACAGCCCAGGGTGTCACCAGCGCACCCAGGGACAGCCCAGGGTGTCACCAGCACACCCAGGGACAGCCCAGGGGGTCACCAACCCACCCAGGGACAGCCCAGGGTGTCACCAATGCACCCAGGGACAGCCCAGGGGGTCACCAGCACAGCCAGGGACAGCCCAGGGTGTCACCAACGCACCCAGGGACAGCCCAGGGTGTCACCAACGCACCCAGGGACAGCCCAGGGTGTCACCAACGCACCCAGGGACAGCCCAGGGTGTCACCAAACCCACCCAGGGACAGCCCAGGGTGTCATCAACGCACCCAGGGACAGCCCAGGGTGTCATCAACCCACCCAGGGACAGCCCAGGGTGTCACCAAACCCACCCAGGGACAGCCCAGGGTGTCACCAAACCCACCCAGGGACAGCCCAGGGTGTCACCAACGCACCCAGGGACAGCCCAGGGTGTCACCAACGCACCCAGGGACAGCCCAGGGTGTCACCAAACCCACCCAGGGACAGCCCAGGGTGTCATCAACGCACCCAGGGACAGCCCAGGGTGTCATCAACCCACCCAGGGACAGCCCAGGGTGTCACCAGCGCACCCAGGGACAGCCCAGGGTGTCACCAACCCACCCAGGGACAGCCCAGGGTGTCACCAACGCACCCAGGGACAGCCCAGGGGGTCACCAGCACAGCCAGGGACAGCCCAGGGTGTCACCAGTGCACCCAGGGACAGCCCAGGGTGTCACCAATGCACCCAGGGACAGCCCAGGGTGTCACCAACCCCACCCAGGGACAGCCCAGGGTGTCACCAATGCACCCAGGGACAGCCCAGGGTGTCACCAAACCCACCCAGGGACAGCCCAGGGTGTCACCAAACCCACCCAGGGACAGCCCAGGGTGTCACCAAACCCACCCAGGGACAGCCCAGGGTGTCACCAACCCACCCAGGGACAGCCCAGGGTGTCACCAGCGCACCCAGGGACAGCCCAGGGTGTCACCAGCACACCCAGGGACAGCCCAGGGTGTCACCAGCACACCCAGGGACAGCCCAGGGTGTCACCAAACCCACCCAGGGACAGCCCAGGGTGTCATCAACGCACCCAGGGACAGCCCAGGGTGTCATCAACCCACCCAGGGACAGCCCAGGGTGTCATCAACGCACTCAGGGACAGCCCAGGGTGTCATCAACCCACCCAGGGACAGCCCAGGGTGTCACCAGCGCACCCAGGGACAGCCCAGGGTGTCACCAACCCACCCAGGGACAGCCCAGGGTGTCACCAGCGCACCCAGGGACAGCCCAGCGTGTCACCAACCCACCCAGGGACAGCCCAGGGTGTCACCAATGCACCCAGGGACAGCCCAGGGGGTCACCAAACCCACCCAGGGACAGCCCAGGGTGTCACCAGCGCACCCAGGGACAGCCCAGGGTGTCACCAAACCCACCCAGGGACAGCCCAGGGTGTCACCAATGCACCCAGGGACAGCCCAGGGTGTCACCAAACCCACCCAGGGACAGCCCAGGGTGTCACCAACCCACCCAGGGACAGCCCAGGGTGTCACCAATGCACCCAGGGACAGCCCAGGGTGTCACCAAATCCACCCAGGGACAGCCCAGGGTGTCACCAGCGCACCCAGGGACAGCCCAGGGTGTCACCAGCGCACCCAGGGACAACCCAGGGTGTCACCAACGCACCCAGGGACAGCCCAGGGTGTCACCAAACCCACCCAGGGACAGCCCAGGGTGTCACCAGCGCACCCAGGGACAGCCCAGGGTGTCACCAAACCCACCCAGGGACAGCCCAGGGTGTCACCAAACCCACCCAGGGACAGCCCAGGGTGTCACCAGCGCACCCAGGGACAGCCCAGGGTGTCACCAGCGCACCCAGGGACAACCTAGGGTGTCACCAGCGCACCCAGGGACAGCCCAGGGTGTCACCAGCACACCCAGGGACAGCCCAGGGTGTCACCAGCGCACCCAGGGACAGCCCAGGGTGTCACCAAACCCACCCAGGGACAGCCCAGGGTGTCACCAAACCCACCCAGGGACAGCCCAGGGTGTCACCAACCCCACCCAGGGACAGCCCAGGGTGTCACCAAACCCACCCAGGGACAGCCCAGGGTGTCACCAACCCCACCCAGGGACAGCCCAGGGTGTCACCAGCACACCCAGGGACAGCCCAGGGTGTCACCAAACCCACCCAGGGACAGCCCAGGGTGTCACCAAACCCACCCAGGGACAGCCCAGGGTGTCACCAGCACACCCAGGGACAGCCCAGGGTGTCACCAAACCCACCCAGGGACAGCCCAGGGTGTCACCAAACCCACCCAGGGACAGCCCAGGGTGTCACCAATGCACCCAGGGACAGCCCAGGGTGTCACCAATCCTCTCAGCACTCCAGATCCCACCCAGGACAGCGCCAGATCCCGCTGGGATCCCTCTCAGCACCCGAAATCCCACTGGGACAGCCCCAAATCCCACTGGGACAGCCCCAGATCCCACTGGGACAGCCCCAGATCCCAGTGGGATCCCTCTCAGCACCCCCAAATCCCACTGGGACAGCCCCAAATCCCACTGGAATCCCTCTC